>NC_091516.1:30629933-30724488 GCF_947461875.1 Haliaeetus albicilla
TGGAAGCAGTCACAACATGACTTTCACCACTGTGAAAGAATAACATATAAGATAGCCCTTTCTTTAAACATGGACATACTACCACGGTGAAGCTGGGAAGGTTTGCCTGGGAAGCACTATGATATGCTAATAGTATATGTAATCATCCTTAGGCATCCACTGTTGGCCACTGTCCCCCACCTCCTTTGGCAAATACATCATCACTTAAGACAGCTTCTCAACTTTTCATAGTTTTGATGCTCTTGGAAAAAGGATACTGGGCTAGATAGTCTTATAAATATCTCTTACAGGGAAGTCATATTTTTCTTGCCACTCTTAGATTAACATCATGGTAGTATTCTGTAGGGATATATATCACTTAAATATTCAGAAACATCCAAGAAAAAATTAAGATTGCATAAATTTTATTAATATATTATTTAAGTTATTTGATAGAGAATTTTAGCATTTTGGGAATGCATTAATAATTGTCTCTTTGGGGGTTCTAAAAGCATGTCTTAGGTATGGCAACCAAAAAGCTGGATTTTAAAGAAATATAGTGTGGATCAAACACTATGACCCAATTTTTTATTCGAGCAAGATAAAGATATGTAAATTGTCTTTCAGTGCATTGTATATCTGTTAAATATATAGTCTAGATCCTGAATCAGATTTCTGTTCTTTTATCAATGGAATCATATACAAGGGAATTTATCTGAAAGGACTTACTAGCATGTTTCCAAAGATAAGCCTTATCAAGGCATACATAGACATTGTGATCTGAAACCTATAGAGATGATATTCTTATTTACTTCAGTACGTTTAGTTTAGGTTTGACCAGAAGTATATACCTGACAATGGACAAATGGCAATTACTATTAAAAGACATGATCACTTGGAAGTCTCACTAACAATTTCATCATAAAAGATTAGTCATCAGACATGTCATCCTGGACTGAAGCACCCTGAGCACCAAGTTCTTCAGTCCAGTCACCAGAAGATCAATTCATCCAGTTACTATGGCCAGCCATTTTGCTCATGCTCCACTTTCTGAAGGGGATTGAGAAGATCTTTCAAGAGGCTAACGGTGCATACTATTTGCCTTCAGGCAACAGATGAGCACAGCAAGCTCTGATCTTAGAGACAGCTTTTTCTAAAGCAAAACGTTCTTAGATGTTGTCAAGATCATAATCAATAGCATATGCCCCTTTTAATGCTGTTTCTGCTGAAACACACTTGAGATTTTGCTGTACTTGGTTCTTCATTTGTTTCCAAAGGTATGCACCTTAGAAGTGTCTTTCTTTTCATCAGACAAGCTCTGTATCAGAGCTAACAGCCTGGAGCTGGTGAAAAGAGACTGGAAGGGCAAAGGGAAGAGGAAGGGGAAGGGGAAAAACTTGTTATGATTCAAATAATTTATTCTTCTAAAAGCAAAATGATTTAAGTTTTCTACAGTTCTCTCCATTCAATTCTAACAGTAGCTGGTTGTTATATATTACTGTGTGTATTTTAGCTATGCCTAGATGTCTTAATCAGTTACCAGGCCTCTGCTGTTACTTTTCTCAAACAGAGAACCTAGAGTCCCTGTCCAAAGAACTTAGTTTTGTGCTTGCCTTTCTTCTGTTATTAGTTTTGTTTCTTAAAATTCCTTCCAGTTAAAGGAAAAAATATGAGGACCTAGGAAAAACAGGAAAATAAGTAATCTTTCAGAAGAAGGACAATATTTCAACAGAAGAATTTTCTCCAGATCTTATCTTTTCCATGCAGCTTGATAAATCTTACCTGTTTCTGTATGCCAAACCATCCGATATTTGCTTGTTTGAACCAAATATAGTCATAAATCCACCAGATCACAGAAAGACTATTCAGTAACAGAGAAAACTGAAATAGGGGCTCTCAGTTGAATGTATTTGCTACCTAAGATCAAAAGGCAATTATACTTGAGAAACAGCACGGCATGCATCTCTTGAACAGACTTCCTCATTTCTGACAATGCTGGTGTCAGCAACCATTCTACAAATTATTGAGAAGGAGAGCATGGATATTGATTGAACATGCAATACCACCGTTTTTGTTATTTTTTCTTAGGATTTTCCCCCATGTTTTCCTCTAATTATGTTAATTGTAATGAGGGATGATGGCTGCTAAGTTTCTATTGACTACTGAGTGGGCCTGTATTGAAGTTAAATGCAGACTGTGTTTCTCGTATGCTTACAAATAACGTCAGAGTAGCAGACACAAGAAATAAATCAACAGCAAAAGAGTTAAATTAAACTCTAAGAAGCCCACCACATCATCCTACATGTTCTATCATTAATGTCTGTTTTATTATTTTTTTCTGGATCTCAACAGGATGATGGAGAACAACCATAATTAGACCTTTCATTTGACCTTTTTCACTAATTCTAACTTGTATCAGCAGATAAGCTTTACTGCCCATGGTTGCTTAAGGTTAAATTAAAATCTTTTTTAATAAAGAAAAGACACATTTTAATTTTTAATATTTCAAGTAGATTTCAAGTGTTTGTTTTTAAAAAAATAATGGTTCTGCATGTTTTCTTCCCTATCTTACCTAGAAGGGCAGTTGCCTTTTGTTTTTATGCAGAATGGAAGACATAATTCTTTCAACAATTTGATGAGTTTTGTTTTATTGAATCTGCCCCTGGGAATGTATGACTAAAAGGTCAGACATCAAAAGATTTATGCTTTCTTTTATGTGATCTTTTTGTAAAAGACCCTTCCCTTCTCTTCTTTGTCTTTGTATATGTGGCCTGTTGTCTGTTTACTGTGCAGATGTTATTACAAAAAAAAAACAAAAAACAACAACAAAAAAAACTTCCTGCAATCAGAAGAAAGTAATTCACTCACTTTACAGATTGCAGCAAATGTGAAACAGGGTAGCCATACAGGGCCAGCAGCCAAAGTCCTCTCTGAGAGGGCCACATGCACCAGTGAGCCTTGTAAATCTCTTTTAACCTCAGTCTCAGGCCTGGATTTATTTGTTTTTCTAGGCAGACTGATCTGGCTCCCTTCAGGCCCTACAAAATGATCTGTCACTGCCTACCCAGACAACCTGAGGCAGCCAGTAATGAAGTCAGCTCGCCAGGCCTTGCAAATGGACCTGGTGTCTTAGATTATGTAAGACCTTTTCATTTATTAGATTTCCAGCCCAGGGCCTCCTACACCTCTTTGCCTTTCCATGGCATACACGCACACATGCAGACACAGTAGCCCACCTAGGAAGGCTCTGGGACAGCCTGGTAGCAACTTGGGAATTTGATTCAGGGAAACTGCATGTTTCCAAACTAAAGAAGCAGCTCCTCATTCCAGTTTGTTCTTATATTGATGTTGGTGTGCTTTTAATGGTCTTGGAGGCTGATCTATAATAATCACAGCATGTTAATTACTTTCAGCCCTGACACAGAGACTAATAAAGAGAAAAATATGGGACTCAGCTAAATGCAGCTCCTGAGCTAATCTAAAATAGAAGATTATTTTGGTAGCTTAGGAGTGGATAACCCCCAAATTTTGGAGAAATGGTTCATATTAGAGATGTCATAACCATGAAGAAAAAGGGATAACATTAAGCAGGATTTTCCTTTCCCAATTTATGTCTTCCCAAGATGCTCACAGAACTTAGGCATTTTGCCTTCTAGTTTCTATCCAGGTTGAATGTTAATATTTTTCACAATATTTCCCCTTGTTACACTGCAGTATTAGAAAAAGATTAGTTCGCACGTTTCCATTACCAGAATATGGATCTTATTGTGATCACTTTGGTTTTAAATCCAGGCTATACTGTCCCCCTGCTCTCTATCATCATGTCCATAACCTCATGCAGTGACACGAGCTTTCCAACCAAGAGTCAATGTAGCAGCACTTTGCTGCAAGTCTCACAAAAAAATAGGTGATGAATCAAGCTGACCACCTATCACCTTAGATGGAGATGTTCAATAACACAGCGACTGACCCAGTGATCTAAGCACAGAAATGAGACCCTATAGTACATTTGTGTTATTACACCCCTACTCTCCAGACTTCACAGGTGAATCCTAGTTTCCAGACAGCACACACTGCCTGAAGGTCAGCAACGGTTTGGGCTTTCTACTGGAGCTCTCTGGTGGGTTCTCCCAGCAAACGAACATAAGCGCAGAGGATGGGTGAGCCCCCAGCTGAATCCCATGCTAGAGATGTAGCTTGTGTATTTCAGAGGTTCTCACCATCTCGTGGAGACTAACTGGTGTGAATCTTTGCTCTGGAACAAGATGTGTGTTTGGTTTTCTACCAAATGTGTTATAACTGGAAGGTTTCACATGCAATCTAGATCTGATACAGACTCTGTCTATGGCTTTGACAGTGTTACTAATTGACCTTCATTTTCATTTATTACATAACACAAGTTCTTCAGAATCAGTGCCTTCATAAGAGTTTATTTGGCAGATTGGATGGAGTGTTTCTTATGCTATTTAAAGAAGATTTCCACTCACAGACTGAACTGCAAAATTTTACTAATGATTAAATGCCACACAAATTTAAGTTTGGGCATGAGTTGCTTTTGGTTTTGACTGTGGGTGGAAGAGTGTAAGGTCACAAAATTAAAAATCTAGAGCTTCTGAGAGCAGTGGTATCCAAAATATAACACCTCCATAATAAATTATTAAGTGTTAATGTATCTTGCATGACATATGAAATAATGTTTATATTTCCTGCCAAGAAATCACAAGCTAGACATTTAGTCACAAACTTTCACTAATTTCCCCGGAAAGCATATGCCCATTTATCCTTAATAACTTTGAAAACCTCCATCAGTAATTACGAGCACATCCAGAAAACTCAAGTTCCAATCATTTAGACCATCACATAGATTATAGACAATAAGGGCAGGAGGAGAGAAAAAGATTAAGGAAGTCACCCTACAGAGAGTAAAAAGCAGGTGATACAGCCTGAGGAAGTCAGTTTCTACATTATAGTGACAAAAACAACAACAAAATAATTTATTGTAAATATCAACTGCTGTCATAAATTTGACAGACTACTTTATGGGAATACTTAAAATTTCACAGGGCTGCCCTTTAGACCTGAAAGTTAAAAGTCTGGTAACTTAGTTGACTAACTCTAATCAACTTAATCAAGAACCTAGTCTTATTCATGTGATCTAGCCCATTTTTATGGAAAGGCATCATGATAGAAAAAAATCATGATGGAATTCTGTCATTCACGACCATAAATTAGAAACAGTAGTCAATGGCACTTTAGCAATGTAAAAACTACCTTACTTCAAAAAGAATTAGCTTCATTTTGCACTTGGTAAGGGTAGCTAGAAATTTGCAAAATATGCTCCTTGTGTGGAGATACATCAACGGGGTAATTCACTACCAAATTTCTGAAGTACAGCATACTCAATAGAAGAACTAAAAAAAAATATGTGTGAATTAGGGGAAATCTATTCTGCAGTGACTTATCTTCCTCTTCCAAAGCTCATGGTCTGTGGGGTAAAAAATAGGAAGATTTTCACCTTTATGAGACATAGAAGTACTTTAAGCTGAATTTCTTTTCCCTGCAGCTTCCATTTGACAGTACATTTTCCCTTTCTGAAAACTGTTAAAGAATCATAACAAAACAAAAAATTACACAGTGAAGGAAAGGATATACAGCATTTCTTTTTCATTCATACTTTCTTTTCCCCTTCCCCAGGATAGGTATTTAGGTTGCTGGTACTTCATGGCAATAATCATACATTATATGGAAGACTATGCATTAGGAAGTGGGAACTAGACTTTGATGGAATTTAAAACCAACTGCTAATAGCCTTATTTTCAGGTAAAGCTTTCTAACAGAAGGCTTTGTGGTGACAGTATATGCCATATAAAGATGACTGGCAGACACTAAAAGATCAATACTACTTAGAGATGATGATGATGACTGTCAGCAGACAAGCAAGTTATTACAACCTTATGAAGGGAGCTGAGGAGCAGAGCCAGACTTGGAGCCACACACATTTGAAGCAAAGCACTGGCTTTTCTGGCTAACATGCTTGGCAGCTCTAGCATTATATATTCATCACAGATCACTTCAGCAACATCTTATAAATATTATATCAGTCTGACTTGGGCAAAGCCTTATGTCCATCTGTTCACATGACAGTGTAATCCCCAGCTTACACTAATTGCACAGTCTTTTCACAGGAAAGCCCTAGAGTGAGACCAAGGAGAACAACCTCATCACCTGTGTCTACAGTTTACCTGGATAAAGTGCATGACAGGAACATGAAACAAGGACTTATCTTGGGAACAATTAACACAGGCTAGTAGAAACTGCATTAAACATTTCTTCTTTTTGCAGTGCCCTGGACTCCAGGGCCACACACAAGCACAGACATGCACACTCTGCAGATTTTTAACATTTAACCCAGGTAAGGCAGGAGAGATGGGCAGAGCACTCTTCCTATTCAGCTAGAAGAAAAAGTTTCCTGAATTGTTGGTATCAGCATTCATCTCTGAGTTCACCCCTTTCAATTATACATTTCTCTAAATCACCCATGCCAATAAACCTAGCTACTCTAATGACCTGTATCAGTGTGCAAACTTCAGTCATTTACGTGCCTCAAATTTTCAGAAATTCGCTCCTACCTCTATTATTCATACCTAATTTACAAGAGGAGAGAAAATGATGTAGAAATTATATAAACAGAGCTTTAAATATCTGTCACAGAGTTGCTGACCTTTTCGTAGCTTTGCTTTATCAAGTTTCTACATGTTTCTACATCTCTTCCTCATTGAATTCCTGCTGGTATATTCCTTACAAAGAACTCTACTTTAGAAAAGCACACTCATGCTGATGTTCCTGTACTAAATAGTCATCATAATTCTCACTTGCTGTGTCATGTCGATTGTGATTATAACCTCCCTAATGAAACCACCTCTCTTTTGCAACTTCCATTAAATACTTAGCACACTTAGAACTAGCTTATTTTCTATGAAAATTAATTTCCCCAACACAGAAATGGCTCCTGTGAATATTATGGTCATGATGCCAACAGTGCAGAGGCTTAGGCACAAAAAAAAAAAAAAAAAAAAAAAAAGACATAAGCACATTCAAAAAGCTCTTTGAGACCAATGACCAAAATTAGAAGAAGATTCCTGAGAAGGAGCATATTGACTCCTGCTCATAGGTCATACTGGGGAATGAACGTGGAGTGACCTTCTTCCACTGATGCAAGAAGTTTAAATCTCCCAGATGATTAAATAATTCCATCATCTAAACTTTAACTTAACATCCAGGATTTCTCAAAGAGCAATATTAAATACTCCGGGATTGTGGACCTAAGCACTATTCCCTCACAGCACTTAGGAGATAAAAGGTGGGGGCTGGTGGGAGGGGGGGGGGGGGCAAAAAATCAGGGGAAATTTAGCCACAGGAAAAAGAAAAGGAAAAAAAAAAAGATAATGAAGGAGAGGCTTCACATTCCTTTATATACTACTGCATGAGTTCCAAATTGAAGGAATCTCCTTCACCTGCACACACTGCCTTTGCCTCCAAAAAATGGTTGCTCTATTGTGCCACCATGTGGAAAGAGGGAAACAAAGGCAGTTGCGGTTAAACTATCAGCTCTCAAGGACTGATTCAATGTGCAAATGGGCACAGTAGGAGAAACAACATAGTGTTATACACAAGCAGAAGAAAAAATGACAAACAAAACAAAGGAAAAAACTAGGCAACAAGAGCAGCACTTGAGTCGAAGTGAGAGAAAGCTCCACAGGGATAAAAAAACTTGCCCTTCCCTTCCCACCACGTCTTCCATAAACAAAATCCAGAATGGAGAAAAAGAGTAAGCAAAAACCTCCAGCCTGTCCAGAAGCAACAAACCATTCCCGACAGAATTTCCCACAGAGCCAAAATAAGTCACAATTCAATTCGATGTCTCACATTTTCAATATCTAATCCTAAAGATACACAAATCACAACCAGAAGTGGTAAAAGCCAACTGAGGTAATCCTTCTTATTACACTTTTGCCCTCCTTACCTTCAAACCCCCAATCTGTGATATCCTGGCAAGGAACTGCAAACTAGCACAGGGCTTTTGAATCAAACTAAACCATGTCAATGGAGAAAAACCCAACAACAACTGTTAAACTGTGGTTTAAGTTCTCAGTGAGCTAGACCAACACCTGTACCACTCACTCAAACCAGCAGTGTCTGTGTCAAGCAACTAAGTGGGGAAAATCCCTGCCTAATAAAAGTCAATAACACAGCCACTACAAGAACCAGTGGGCAAAAGACACTTACTTGGTTTTTGTGACAACCAAAGGGGTTCAGAATTAAAAGAACTACTTCAACTGATGAGAATATTTGTTACTTGTAAGTCTTCAGACAATCTTCACATACTGGAGGAAATGTTTGTAGTACTTCAGAATTTTCCATGAGCTGGATCACAAGTAATATCTCATCTGATCATCTCTACTAACAGAAGTTTGTTTATTATTTTCTTACTTTTGGAGTTTTGGTAGACCTTAATAAAGGAGCTGAAATCATGTGACTAAGACAACCAAAGATACAGCATGAATAAGTGTTCGAATTGCTAATCAGAAAGACAAAATTCTTACAAGTAATAAATATACCAGAAGAAAATCAAGGCAAATATTCCACTAAAATAATAGTAATAATTGCAGAAGTGACTCAGTTCTTTCACAAACTAGTATGAGTAATGAAAAGCTGGAGCAGCCCTAGCCTTTGGTTCCATTTTTCATTGCACCTATTCTGCAGCTTCTACCCACAGATCTATTTCTTCAAGCAGAAAGAGAATCTGTTAAAAGCAAGCGGCACCACATTTCTTCTTTGTTAACACTCTCAGACACAGACTTATGCCCGGGTTTCCTCATGCACTAGAAATGTCCTTGCTTGAGATATGTTTATGAACAATGTGCATGCTTTCTCCTTGTCTGCTCCTTGCAAATCAAAGCCACTTTGGAGTTTGATTTTAAAAGTTACCAATGGTTGTCCAGGGGACTGAAGTAGTTTTTTAAGATGCTCAAGAAACTGTTTTTCCTCAAGTCTCTCTTCACACATAAAGGATCTTAAATTGCTGTTCTTTACCTACTTTCATTAAAAAAAAAACAGGATGTTTAAAGGATATCACATTTATCTACAACTCCATTGCAAATTGCATACAATTTTTAATATATAATTGAATTCTTAAAAAGACCAGTTTTATCAAGGTAATGTCTCTCAACATAAGCAATGTTGTTGTGATGGAGATACTACCAGTAGCACAATATTTCAACTACTATGCCAAGAGGCACAGGAGGACTCATCCTATTCCATGACACCATCACATCATTGAAAGAAAAGTAATGACTAAATCATTATGCTACTGTGATCATTCACTGGGAGTCCGCATACACATTTAATAATACTTGTAATAGCTGAATATGTCACTTACACCTTAACACTTGTAATAGTTAAATATGTCAAAAAGGTCAGCAATTATTACACTCTTGCTGCCTGTCATTCACCCATGTGATCAACACCACTTCTCTGGGACCGTGCCTACTGTTCTTCAGGGGTGGGACTGTAACACCAGCAGGCTGGAAGCAATCCAGTAACCTTGCCTTCAGTCAAATTCAAACATACACTATGTAAATGTTGCTATCAGTCTGACTGCTAGAACTAATCCTGTGTCAGATACCACTGCAGATCACTATGAAAAGTCCTTTCTACTTTTCCACTTCTTAACTTGTAAGAGAACACAGCAAAATGCACACTAAGTATTTATTTTTTTGTTTTCAAGATCAGTATTACAGAGCCTTAAGCATTAATTATCTGACTTTTCAAAAATACCAAATACAGATCCTTCAGTAAATGTCACAGGATAGACTTGCAGATGTTCAGCATCTCTTACAGAACCTATATATTTTATCAATTATAGAATCAATTTAGTTTTAAAAAATAAAAAAACCTTAAGACTACAAACACCACAGTTGAGTTTCTTCAATATGAGGGAAACAATTTATCCATGATTTTGCCTATGTTCACATTTCAGTTAAAATCAAAACCAGATTCAAACCCCTTCGTGTGGAAAGTCCTGAGACATAATGTCTTCTTGAGGTATTCATCCCCCAGTACTTGTAAAAATTTTTAAGGTATTTTGAAAAACTAAGTACTTGTGTCAAAAAAAACCCCTAAACAAACAAAACAAAACCCCTACAAAAACCACCTAGTTGTCTATCATCAGCTGGTAGAAAGAGTGCGATTAGATCTTTTGACAGTCTTATTTACATGCTTAAGAAACTGCACATTGAAGGATGGCATATATGATTCAGAAACCTTTCTTGAATGGCTGTGTGGCAAAAGGCCAGGCATTTATCATTTGTACACCTACTTTTATTAATTTTCTGCACCACTGAAAATCAACAATTACAAGAAACGCAAAAACTACTGCACATAAACTTGTGTTGCTGTCTAAGCAAGTCTAGCTAAAAAGCCTTCAACTGAATCTTTGTTAATAAGTAAACTTATTAATTTCTATTGATGAAGAAGCCTATCCAGGAATATACTCATTCCAGCTCTCATTAATATACCCAGACTTGTCTGATGTGAGTTTGGCACATTTTTAGTTCTTCTAGTCCCCATCACTCAGAGCTGCCACACTGACTGTAAGCTGTGTGTAAAACTGCACCCACTGCTAGGAATCTGGTGACACAGCACTAAAGGAACGTCAAGCAGGAAGCTGCTCCTACAACAGTGAAGCCGCAGGGTGTTGGCTTTCCCACGAGCTTTGCATAAAAACCCAAGCATAACTAGTTTTTGGCTACTGTGATTAACAAGCTTCAGCCTATGTAAATCTCAGTTTTCCTTGTGACCCCTTTGTGTTTACGGGTGTCTTAGTTCATCAAAAAATCAAAGTGAGTGGCAGCACCATTCTCAGGGCAATTGGCAGAGCAGCACACACATGACAGATTTGGTGGGAAAAAAGATAATTATTTTATGACTGAAATATATAGAGCCTCTAAGAGAGGCTAGGCCCTAAAGAAATGTGGCTGCTATACTTGAAAATAGCACGTGGCAGACCCACCAGCACTGCTAGGTCTAACACATGAAAAGCCAGTGTATGCCATGTTGATTTACTGTGCATTTGGTGCACGCATGCACATCACAGGCATTTGTCACAGCTGCCAGTTATCTAGAAACTGATAAATCCCTCTCCAAAGTGATAGCCCAGTAAATTACAGCAGAGTGATGACATTGGTAGATCTGGGCAATGCTTGGAAGAACTTAAGAATTTAAACAAACAGGACACAAAATGTTAGGGAGAAATTAATAGAGCTACCTTGGCACAACTGCCTTGGCAAGTCATACGTATGATAGGCTGGGGGTTGTGTAAGATCTCCCAAGGCCCAGTCTCCCAGCCTTCACCCAGGACCAACTTTCCTTCCTAAAGAAACCATTCAACAAAACAAGTTTATGATTTTTCCATTTCACCCCCCCAGACATTTCAGCACAAACCCAGAGTGCCTTTAAGAGAAAGGATTCTTCCCCCCAGCTCTACACCAGATAATCACTTCTATTTCCTCACAGTAAGTTCTTTCCATGAAATGAAAATCATTTCAAAGAACACGAACTGACGATTGAAAGCTACCATTGATGCCCACAGGATGTCATACATCTCCCTTTCAGGAAATTAAAGCAGTAACAAGAGCTGGCAGAGACAGTAAAATGGCAATAAAAATGTATTTTAATTAAATTATTCTACAATAAAGCTAAAAGGAATCTAAAAAACAAAGTCTGATTATCGTCCTCATCATCCTTGTTGAATGGCTTGAGCACAAAATCATTTCAAGATGAGCACTGAGCTAGCTGCAAACAACATTAAGAGTCATCTCTGTTTACCTCCCCTTTCTCACATGTCATGCCATCATGATCAGCTTAAACAGCCCCACACAACTCAAAATATCACCTGCAAGCAGAAGGAATCCATTGTGAACACATTTTCTGTAAACATGCTCTGTCAACAAAAACATTGTTCAAAAGGTGGCTAGGTCCTCTTTTCCTACTTTGCACTTGATCTTCCTCTAAGGCATAAAACAGTAATTTCCTAACAAACTGAGAGAGAAAGACAACTTCATTACAGATAAAAACTTTTCCTTCCTTTAAGAAATCAGAGCAGAGATACATTATTAATGACTAACCATACCAAAATAATACCTGATTTATTCACAACCCAGACAGTTCTTCAAAAGACAATTTTTTAATGAGTTCTTATTTTTATTCTTCTTACTCTTGCTTTTAGGTGATCTTTTTCAGCATTTCAGTAAGTATCTTCTAACTATAGTTTATGAGCTTTTTGGACTAGTTTTCTTTTTAAATCCTCTAATAAAACATGTTCTTTGTATGAGAGACAACAAATTTAATTTGCTGTCACCAATAAAGGAATGTATTTATTATTTTTTTTACAACTGTGGTACTAGAAAGTGTAAATAAGAAAACATGGTGCTATAACCTGAAGGGAGTTGCTTTATCTTTGCAGCTGTGTGGCTTCATTGCCCAAACCACTGTAATATCTACATGACTGCCATTTATCTAGAAGTGTAAAGGGATTCATATTTTTTCATGCTTCTGTCCCATTTTGTAGAATAAGGGACTGATTTGCGCAGGGAATGAGAGCTGGCTAATTGAGATATGGTTCACAGTTTATGCTTGCATTGTAAAAGAAGTTGCATTAGGTCAACACAAATATCTGCTTCTAAAATTCCCTTTTGAAGGCCTTGTACCTGTGAAATGACATCCCGTTCCAGCTGGAGGTCACACAACTTTCTATCAGATTTTTGTATATTCACATTTCAAAAAATTAAATTCACATTAAAAACTATTGCTGGTGTATTTTTGTTCTTTTGGTGAAGCAAACCCTCCCCACATGTCTTCATGCCTTTTTTTGGCTACGTCTTGTTTATACGATCCATCTTGCTCAGAGTTGCAAGTTAAAGAAGTTACTGAAGTAGTTCTGTTGCATTAGTGTAAAAGAAGGGGCTTGGGGAGTCTGTGAATAAGACAAAGCTGGGTAAATCCTTCAAAAAGATCACAAGGTAAGTAAGCTAGCAGAAACAATCTGCCCACCAAGACCCCTTTGCTTCAAGTTTCCCCTTAAATGTCATAGACCATGAAAATATAAATAGAAGTTTTTACATAAAGTCTGTGAAAAATCCAGGAGAGTGATTAGAGCTTTCACACAGCAGAAAGGCACAGTTACCCCAGTAAAATTAATGTCTTCATAATGATTTTGTCTTTGTATTTCAAATTAACCCTGTATATCACGCTGATTTGTTGCTAACTTTAAATACTGCTGCAGCAGCAGTTGCTGGCAGGGCAACAGGGGTGGAGACATGTGCTCAGGGTACTGAGAGGCAGCTCGGGGGATAGCACGGGAACATGCACCCTCAAAAGCATTAACCTGCTGCAAAGGAGGAACAACAACACAGTGCAGGACTTAACAGACAGTGAGTGATCAGGGGCAAAGCCAAGTGTGATAAGGAAACCAGGGTGAAAAGCAGAAGGCTTGGAGTTTAACAGAGAAGATGGAGAGAAAGACCAAAAAGATGTGTAAGATGGGCACTGGGGGAAAAGAGGCACAGTGGGTCCATGGAGTTGGAATAGGAATTATGGAAACAAAGCTGCAGGAATAAAACAATAACTGCAGTTGCACAATGAGGAAAGGGCATGACCAGCCATACAGAGATGTCTCCAAGGATCAGAGAGAGTACAGTAAACTAGGAGAAACATCCACAGCTGAGGAAAACAAAGTTAGAGAAAGAAAAAAACAAAACAAAACAAAAATTACTACCTCACAACTTGTTTTTTCTTAAAGGAGTCTAAATATAAAGTTTTAAAGCTTACCATCCAAGATTTGTACATCTGTGTATGTATATATACTTTTAACTTTCCAAACTATTACTTATCCAAACCTTCCATAGCTTGTATTGATGGCTACAACATGCTGTGGGTGGTAAACTTAACTCTGTAATCAGATTGTCTGGTATAGAAAAATAGAAATTAATTCTACCAACATACTTTCCCTCCTCAGCTTGTTGTACTATAACATCTGTGTCCAGAACAGTTGTTTTTCTCTGGGCCTGGGATCAGGGTCATACAAGGCCCGTGCAGTGATGCAAGAGAGCAGCTGCAGACCTGAGAAGAACCTAGCGCAGGGACGCCAAGTGTTCAGGTTCTACGAGGCTACCAGGATCAGCAGGGTGAAGCAATTGCAAATTCCTCGCTACAAAGCAGCTGGGTAACAAGCCTACAAAAAAAATGAACAAATGACCGGTACAAGTTCTGCCTTTGTCTGGAGAACTGTATTAGAAATTGAAGTCCTACTGCCCAAAGAGAAGTCATCTTGTGACAAATAGGTCTCACAGCAGTCAGACCACTATTTGGGGAGTTCTTCTGCACCCAATCACACATTCCCATCACAAGCAAAAGAAAATAAGAGAGCCAGAAAATGCCTTCATATGTCACACTACCCGTTACAAGGATGATCCATGATCCTTTATGAGTTTGAGTTGCCACCCAGACATGGATGGCAGGGTCCACATTTAAACAGATCAACATTCAGTCCTAGCTTGTATGGAGGCGGAAATTTCACTATGGTGAATGGACCTGTCCCTGTGAAAAAACATACGTGTTCAACAGCAGGAGAGATCTTACAGCAGCAGGTATTTCACCATGAATCCATCTGCCAGGTGATGTCTATTCTCTCAAGCAGTGCTGTTGACAGTCTGCAGCAATATCTGTAACTACTGTCTTAATCATCACAGTGAAATAGTAGCATCTAAACCCAGCAGTACCCTCTGCACAGAGACTGAGAGGGCAGCGAGAGAAAAGTGAGTGTCCTAATGCCTTATATTAATGCACTTTGGCTGTTAGACTAGGGACGAGATGTCTTCTTCTCAAGAAACAGAGGAGTTTTTTCTTCTTCTCAGTTTTGATGTTATTAAGTTTAGTCATAAGGAATACTATCACATAAGAGAGCTTACATCAGCATTTTGTAAGACCATTTATTCTGATGACTAACTATGAAAATTTCTGAAATCAATTAGAATGTGAACTACAGTTTGAGAAAAGAACAGACTGCAGCTGTAACCAGTTGCTGAAGTTTACTCAATATAATCACTTTGACAACAAGAACTTTTTTTTTCTTTTCAAAGAAATGATACTATTACCAAAATAATGTAATAGATATGTACCAGCATAATGTACCAGAAAATGACCAATTCATTCAGTAGTGGCCCCATGAAAGATGACAAAAAAGTAGCATTCTTGTCAACCTTTCCTTTTTGCATGAAAATGGCGTGTTTTACAAATATCTTCTTTAGAGTCCCAAGCCATGAATTTTAAAATCTCATGCCTAAATAAATGCCCCAGTTTTCATAATTTCTCTGTACCCCCAACAACTTCAAACAGTCTATATGGGAACATCTTGGTGCTTTTCCAAATTTGACCATATGTTTATGAATGTAAATATCTACATAAGCATCCATCTTAAGGCCTCTGCTTTGGTTTAGATCTGTAGTGGTGGTGTTCTTTTCACACTGTTCTTACTAGTAAGTGTATACGTAATTTTATTCTTTGCAGATTGCAGTCTGGAATCTTGCAGAACTAAAGCAGCTCACTGTCACAAAGTAGTTCAGAGACGGAAGCTTTTATTACTATGTAAAACAGGACTCTGCCTATGCACAAGGTTAATACTGGTATCAAAAGTCTCATGCAATGAAGCATGAAGAGCAATGTCATAGCTTTTCAAGTTGTCAGGAAATAGCTATGAGAGATATTTGTGGGGTTACGTCAAGACTGCTGTTTTACAGCCACTCTACAAATATGTTGAAAGTACAACAGTACCTTGAGTCCCAGAAGTTAACACCACAATGTGTGGGGCACCTGCGACTTCAAGAAGATTAATGGTTTGCTTGACCACACTCACAGGTGGCCTGAATGAACATTACAGGTGCCTGAGCTACAGAGAAGGAGAGAGAAAAAGACCTTAGAGTGAGATTAAAAGCTAGATCGAGTTTCTGTAAATTAAAAAAAAAATATATATATATGCCTTGTATCACATTTCCTTTATTGGCTCTATGGATTTAGATGTAAAGAGTTTGAAAGGAGTGATAGAATCTACTTGCAAAACATGCAAGACACTGCTACAGTAAATACAGACTCTTAAGAGAAATGGAGAAAGTTAACAGTAACTGTTACCGTGCTGCTGCCTCTAATATTTATTTACATGTGAAAAATATTATTTTCATATTAAGCATGGATTTTAAATAATGATAATAATTATAATAATAATGCAATTCAGACTCATGGAAAATCAGTGGTCTGCCAGATGTACACAAGAGATTTTAATCTACTGATATTTTCCTCCACCCTTGTTTGTTATTTTTTTGCTTGAGTTATACTGACAGATGTTTACAGTTCCTCTCCCTTCCCTATCCTCCTATTGTTTAGTTGAACAGCACTAGTACTTCTTAGCTATTTAAATCAACAGTATTATAATCAGAGAGAGACTTTCCTGCCTCTGACAGTTATTCATCACTCTTTCTGCATCCTACTAAATTATTCCTGTCAGAGATAACTTTTATCCCTGGCTCACTTTTTAGGAGCAACTGTGTTAGACGTGGTGCAGCATAGACCTCAGTTTACCCAGTTTCTCCTCCATATAAACAATGAGAAACTGCCTATTGGAGCACTGTAATGTCTTACGTAGTTAAGAAGGACTGTTTGCCACCAAAGATACCTGAATGTAGGCTAAAGCAGAGTCAAATCAAAACTCAGTAAATAAGCAAGTTTAGATTCAGGTAAAATATGGAATATCAATACTCAGTTGATACATTTTAAAGATAAAGGTGTAATCAGATGGGACTAGATGGAAAAAACAGGACTGGGAAGGTACTGTGTCTTTGGCACTTGCTATTATCAGGAAGCTATAGCAAGCAAAACACGAGACGTCAAATATTTCTCTCCCAGTAAGAAATTTGTAGCTGTGCTTCTCACAAAATCAAATGCAATCTGAAAATTCCTGAATGTTATTAACATGGACGCATAACCTCCATGTGTCATGACCCCGCACCCACCCACACAGACACAAATCTATATTGTCCGAATAATCTTCCTGCACTTTGGAACAAAATTCTCTTCTGTATGTTTTTTATTAGATCCTTGCCTGAGGATAAGCTAAGCCATAATCATAAAAGAGAGGGAAACATACACAGATTCAACACCTAAAAGTGAGAAGGAAGCAGAACAAGAGCATGTTGTTGTTGTTTTAAAGCAGATACACTGAAGGGATTATTATTTTATTAATGGTCCTCTAACTGCCATGATTCTAGTGTTATTTGAACAAACTATGCCTTCTGTTGTACTCTATACTGACACAAAGCTCTGCAGGAGACAGGATGCTTTGAACAATTCCCATTTTAGATTACATCTAGAAATTGCATGTTTAAAGCTGAATTTACATGTTGAATGCAAATCTTTGTGACTGAACTAGCATATCAAACTGGTGCAGCTGTACACAATTAGAGCAAAATGTGGCTGCTATTCCAAAGAGCCTTTCTTTTGCTCTAGTATACAATGTTGTTCATTTGTTTGGCAATATATCACTTATCTCCAACATGTAGGACTATCAGTGAGTTAGGAGCTGTTAGTTCAAAAGCCTTGAAAAACTACCCTATACCCCATGGTACCTTTTCGGAACAGAAGCTGCTATTTGGATCTAGATTTGACCCTTTTTAGAGGGCCTATCAGTAGCGACGCTTTTTGCTTTTTTTTCTTGCTGTATTTTTTTTTTTTTTTTGGTAAATCACATTTTAGTCACATTCAGAGCTTCCATGTATCCCCCACCCCAAACATACATGCACACACACAAAAAGGAAACTGTTTTCATCTGTGGCTAAATGATGTCTTTCCACTTCCTCATCTCAGAAGGTGTCAGGGCTTTGCTAAGGATTCCCATTCAAATCGAGCAGGAGAGCACAGTGCAGACTGAATACAAATTTGTGCTGGAGAAGTGGAACAAGGTTAGCGAAGTGTGCAGTTGGCGAGATTGATGTTGATACCCTTCACTGCCAAGTGAAATGCCAATAATGCTTGTATAGCATTTTGTGAGGGCAATGGGAGTATTGATTCCTGAGCAATAATAAAGAATGAAGCTGCTCTCTCAGGTATAAAAATATTGGCAACTGTTACAAAGAATTGACTCATAGAGGTCTGAGTGTTGGCCTATCCTAATACAAATAATTCAGGCTTCAGAAGGATTTCAAGAGCAGCCAGGCATGGTCCTCAGGCACATTCTCTGCTATTAATTTATCTGCAGCTTTCACAAGCCTCTCTGTCTATCAGCCAATTGGTCTTTGAGGTGCAGGGACAAAAATGGATTTCTGAAGGCTTGTTGGGAGACAATACGAAAAGCCTGTTGAGCCATGAAATTTTAACATATAAAAATAATAAAAAAAGTTACATTCCTTTGTTGTCATTTTTATGAGAAAAAGCAGAACATACAGTTTCCATGCACTTCATAAATACATTTAACATGCATTTCATTGAAGCTTAGATTTCTAAGGCTAGTATTTTTATTCTATTGCTTAAAATAGTTTTACTCACTGAAAGAAGTGTAAAGCTGCCAGAACATGAAGGTATTACAGGTTATAGTACATCTTATGATTCTCAAACAATTCACAGTATGCTGTCTGTGCTTAAGCGTGAGTACTAAGAGTCTCCTAAAAACTTCTGAAGAATTAGCTGCTTTTTGTGATGTTGAAAAGCAAATACCTTAAAATGACTGTCCACTCTTAAAATTGTGATGCACGTCTGTTCAGTCTGTTAACTAAGGGGATTCTTCTCCATCCATCATTGACCATCAAAAGTACAACAGAAATAGAAGCATTGGGAGTGCACATCAACACATTTAACAAAAGCAGTAATGAAATCCACACAGTGGCATAGAATTAGCTGTATTTTGTTGGTGACTACCTCACCTATGCTCAGTATAATAATACACATTTAACAGAACTGCTGCTGACATGGTGAACAACCAGGTTTCTTTCAATGGTTATTAGACAACAAAAATCTATCATCATACTTACTTACTGTTTTTGCATTAACTGTAGATTTCCCACAATAAGATTACAGGCTTGGTGATTTTTAATCAAGAACAACTGGCAAACACAGGGCCATTAAAGTTATAAATAATTGTCAAAAATGCCAAATATTTTTGCAGACATGAAGAATTCTAACTATGGAACTCACCTATTCCAACTAATCAATGTTTGAATCCCACATCTGTTGGAAAATAGATAGCTGTGACCACTGTGCAGTAGCTTACCCTGCTGCAGATGTCCCCACTGAAACGGAATACAGTGGCTGGAAAGCTTTCATCCTGGTCATGCTTTTCCTGAGTCAAATGCACAATGAATTTCTTACTTTCACTGGCTCGGAAACTCTTCTAAAGACTTCACTACTGGCTTCCAAATCTGCAGGGAAAGCTCTCAGACTCAAAAAAATGGACAATCAAATGGGAAGGTCATGCACTTTGAAACAGAAGGGGAGGTGGCCAATGTGCAGCTCAGGTAAAAAGAAAAGAGAGTCAACACAATATGGCTGGTGGAGAACAGCAGGAAAAATTACCAACAGCTGTGCCTGTTGAACTACTATTAGGAATGCCTTTGGATGATGATATATTAAAAAATGCAACAGAGTTACAGATAGTTAAAAAAATTATTTTCAAGAGGACAAGGAGGTATTGGATCAGAACCATATGAAAGAAAGAACATTCATGAAACTTGATTCAAAGAAAAAAATTTTAAATTTCCTTACCGTCAACAGATCCTTTTTTGTGATTTTGTAAACATCCACCAACCTATTACGTCAATAAAGGAACACAGCCAAAGGAAGCCATGGCCTTCATCATTTGGAAGAAAATGTTCACTTCTGCATCTGACTACAATTTTTGGCAACTATAGGCATGAGCCATTACTCCATTTACAGAGCTAAAAACTGGCTGAGAAAGCAGTTTTCTAATGGTTTGATGAGCATCAGATAGTAATCTCTTCATTCAGGCCCCATTCAGACTTCGACCAACAGTTTCTTTACTTCCTTATCTCTATTCAGCAACATTTTTGAAAGAAACCCACTTTTGATATGAGAGGCAGAATAGCTAAAAAAAGGAAAGGGTACTTCTTTTCGTCCTGGATCTGTTGTATGTCAGTGAAGTATATGTAACATCATTAAGTGATAATGCAGATGATTATATTTCATTAATATCTTGACCTTTTGTATTCAGAGTCTGCTAACTCTGTTGCAAACCTAGAGATGTGTCTAATTGCTTTGAGACTATTTTTCTTCCTTTTGTCTCTCTCAAGTCTACTGCATCTGCCACAGAAAAAAAACATAGAACTTTACAGGCAATCAATGACAAGGGATGCGATTTCTTCTCTTGTGACATTCTCATGATATCACCTCAGAGGTATTAAAATGCTCCATTCCCTATTTCTCCGTCAAATGCAAAGAATCTCAGCTTTTCCAGGTAAAAGAATTTTCTGTATGTGCATTCATGCTCAGCTGACCAGCTTCTCTTTCTCCCAACCCCATGAAAGGCTCTCCTATCACCTAGAATATGAGACAGTGATAATGCAGATTTCCTTTGTATCACGCAATTAAATTGGAATGCCAAATACCAATGGGAATTAAATATCTAGTACCTGTTGTTACTTTTGACTACTGAAACATTGCAGCCCAAAGTCCACAACAATGTTCAATATTTATTTTCCTCATTTATTTTATATGTAAAGAAAGTGCACTAGAATAAAAAAATATTAATCCAATTGTACATAATTTTGCCTCTATCAGCATCAAATTTCATCTGCCATCATGTTGCCTATTAACCTATTAAAGTCATCTCTCATCTTTGCTATCCTAAATCATTAACTATCGTCTGCATTTTTCTTATCTGTTTTCCTTTTTTTTTACTTATCATAGCTATATTAAAAGATACCTGTCCTAGAAAAGGAAAGGATTGCAAAGAAAAGACAGGCTGTATATGTTTAGAGACGTGCCCTGCTGTTTAGTGCTCTCTTCACAAAAGCTCAGGAAGTCTCACCTCTTGAGACATCCAGTTTCTCAAAAGGGTCTTCAGAGCCTTTGGTTCAAGCTTCCAGATGGCAATGCAGCACAAGAGAAGTACAAGAGTAAAATGAAGATTAATCACTACGTGTGTGCTAAGTGCTGAGAGCACTACAGGATCTGTCTGGTAAAAATCTACAGTGACAGAGCTGGGGAGAACAGATCACTGAATTGACATAAAGATGCTGAGCTTTGCTCTTTGAATCATGCAGGTTATTCCTGTTGGTTAGACACTGGAGGATCATAAAAGCATTAAACAACAAAAGTATTTCAGTTGAGCTACTGGGTCTTGAGTTTTAAACCTGCTACCATGTTTTTGTTCCCTTACTTCCCAAGGTTAGACTCTAGTTGCTCAAGCATGACCTAGAGGGGATTTCAGTACATTCACCAACACTATTTTTTTTTCCCCTTTTACCCATGTTTTTCAAACATTCTGTCTAGTGATCTTAGAGAAGCCAGTAGGAGGGAAGAAAAATTGTTCCCAGTTGTTTTTCTAAAATTAATACATCCACTTCTGTAGTGCAGTAATGGCAGCTTTCCTTCTGCAGTTTGTTGAACAAAGCAATTGGTGATGGGCTGAAGGTATTAAAATTCCGGCTATAAATTCATTTACAAAGTGAATTTAGTTATCTCGAAAGCTATTAGACTGAATTCCCCAGAGACTGAACTCATTGACTTATTCACAGAACTGCTACAGTGAAATATGAAACAGTGCAAGCCTTCAGCACACTGTCCCACTAGCATGCTCCAAGACTGACCTGCTAGAATGACCCATGAGGGGACAGATTAGTTCAGTCTTTATGTTCATTTAGGAAAGCACTCCTCTCACTTTAATCAATGGCAAAACCTCTGCTGAATTCAATGAAGGTTTGATCAGGTCCTTGTCCTCTAGGAATGACGCTGTGACCACTGAACAAACCACAGACACTAATGATCAGGCACGGATTTTTAAATGGCTATAGACACATGCAGAAAAAGGAGTAATCATACTCCTGGGCACACAGCTCCAGTCTTCATGCAAGTGTACAGTTTGCAAAGGATCATTAATTATCTGAATGTTCTAGATCTCATGCTTTTTTTTTATATCTTGAGTTCATAATACAGTTAATTTGTACCTCCACTATAAAAACTGATGCTTTGCTATCTCTTTGCTGCTAAAAGAACAGGAAGGGCTCTTGAATCAGTATATTCAGTTCTACCAACTATGTGAATTTGGGAAAGTCACTTGCTTCCTTTTTGTGAAATGGGGGGTAACAACTGCTACCAAATTAGGGGAAGAAAAGAGGAGACAGAAGAAGGAGAAAGGCAACTTAACTTTTTTACTCCAAATTTTTGAGTAAGAGATGTCATCAATGTCCCAAGTATCACATCTGATGACAAAACCATATACTTGTGTAACATACCCTTATAATACCCCTTTGGAACAATAATATTCAGCATGCTAAATGCACTAAGAGCCGTCTGCTATGGTAAAATAAAAAAGATTCTGATCAAAATGTTTTGCTGTAAATTTTTCTGCCAAGTGCAGTGATAGCTACTATACGCCACATAAGACCCACTGGTGAATTTTCAGCTTCCCTGAGTCCTGCTGAATTTTCATTACAAGCACCAGCCTGCAAGTTCCAAGTTGTTAAGTGTGGTTATGGAAGAAATCTGGAGGTGGAAACCTTGTCAATCACTGACAACAGGGCCTTGCTCAGCTGATAATAAAACTACTGCTGCTGTCTAAGAAAGATTTCTGTTAGCATTTGGGAAAGGCAGCAGGGTGAACTTTTTTTCCAAGAGCCAAAGACCCAAAGTGTCTGCTGTGATGTACACCTTTTGCTAGGATTTGGTGGGTTTTTGTATTGCCACCTCCTACCACACCTGGCACTCAAGAGGTTTTGAAATACTTGAAAATACAGAAGGATGAACTGACAATGTCTTATATCTCTGCTTTTCTGATTCTGTGCCCTTTCACTCCTACTTTAATTACTCAGACATTATTTGTCTGCTGCTCTTCCTGCTTTTATCCTGGATTTAAAACACTCTTCTCCTCTTACAGAAATTTATTATCATTGATGTTTTCCTTCTGCTGAACACAGAGTAGCAGACCCTGGGCTTCAGTCTCTATGCAGGTACTTTGCCACTTAGTTCAGTGGCAGGCCCTGTATATAAATTCCTACTGAGCATTGAATTAATTACTTTTGAAAATGAGAAAACCAATTAAAGAATTTTCTTTCACTAGCTCAAACTATAACTCTGGCTAGTCCAACATCAGCTCAAAGTCAGATTTTCAGCCCTAACTGCTGATCTGACATCCATGTAAAGCTTTCACTGGTGTGCTCTCAGACCTTAAAGACAACCTCATGAGCTGTAATTGAAGATTCAGGCACACAGGAAGCATAGAAGCATCCAAAATTATGCTGAACATAATGGAACTGGAGAAGAGAGACAGGAACATCTGTCCATTCAGCTACTTTCTTGTAAACATGATAAGATTAAAGTCCCCATGCCAGCCAAGCAGGGATACTTAAAATTCAAGTCCATAAAAACCACATTAGACTTGAGAAAAGGTTTGCAGCTCTGAAATTTTGCCAAACTGCTAAAAGCTGAAGCATGAAGACAGAGGAACACACAGAACTTGACTGAACACCCACAGAAATCAGTGGGAGACTTTCCACACATTTCAGTCAGCAACAGATCAAGCCATCTAACAAGTTTCAGAACTATTAGTATGACTTTTTCCAGTCTCACAAGTTAAGTAATACATCCAAATGCACATCCACACCTCAGTATGAATTAAGAGGAGTGGAAAATACTGACTTTTCATGTAATATATATTTTTTTCATTGGAATGTACGTATCAAAAAAAACCCCCATAGCTAGATGTATAAAAACTTTCTTCTTCTGAAGTGAGAAAGTGAAATTATTCTAATCATTCACTTTTATCACCTTATCCACATCACCAAAACCAAAAGAAATCTTTAATAATACAAAAGGATCTCAAGTAAACATATTTACCTTTAAAATATGCATTATAACCAAATATCAGAAAGTGTAAAGCACTTCACAAAGGTATAAATGTGATGTGTAGAGCAATTCATAAACATATAAAAAGATGACCCTGATTCAAAAATGTTAGTCTAATTAGACAGTACATACATAAGGGAGTGGGAGGGAAAAGAGTGAATTGATGAAAGCATTGAAAAGAAAGGGTAAAAGTTAAGCACACATCTTGTTAGCCCCATGATTCATAAATGTCTTATGTAGATAGACACGCATCTATTCACTGGATGAGTAGGCCAACATTTATCGTCCTCTTTTCTCAAGTTGTGTCTTCACGAGTCATTCAAAAAGAAAAGTGCGAAAGGTTGTCAGACTGCTTCAGGAAGTAGGATGAAGACAAATGGGGCCATATGGAAGAAGTTGTGAGAGCAGAGGGAGAGAAGCACATTGAGAAAATCTTGCAAGTCTTGTTCTTGTGTTGAATAAAGAGAGGATAGAAAAGCAGGTGAAAGTACGAAAGTAAACAGGAGGGCAGAGTTACATTATATAAGACCTTGAACTGAAATCATGGCCTTTCAATCCAAGTAGCAAAGGAGATGTCGTTTTGTGCTGTATCTAGTAAGACAGACAGCTCCCAAGCAGCCCTTCTTCCAAGTCCTTCAGTAACAGACCACTGCATCACAACTTCTCTGGAAACTTCTTTCCTTAAGTGTATCTTCACCAGCAATGACCGAAATATGAGTCTGAAGTTACAACTTGAAAATTGCATGTAGTATTCATGCTTGTAGCCTCTGTGGATTGCCAGGAATAGTTACTGGAAGTTGCTGCACTGTGGAAGTGAAGAAGAAGGCTTTCAAAGACAAATGTGGCATGGCATTTAATTTATACAGCAAGGGAGAAATACAGCAAGCAATGCTGGCACATTAGAGAAATGAATTAATAATTAATAGCTTATAAATGTGTTAACAGCTCTTTACAATGGCACATAATTGTAGGATCAGCAATTTATTACCCAAAGATCACTAACAGCTTCTAAATATGTTGATTATCACAGTGAAAAAAACATGAGTGTTTAAAAAAAATGTTAATAATTAGATCCCTCTTAGGTTGTAACTGTCACATAAACAGCTTGTAAATGAGTAAAAACAGTATTCTAAAGTAAACTTCCATTCACTGGCTGTGGTTGTTGTTACCAAAGTGAGATCTAAAGCCAGGATGCAAAGATTAGAATTGACATGTGCAACCTGGTTACATGGCAAAGTTTAAAAAAAAAAAATAAATAAATAAAAAGAGCATGAAATTGTTCATGTTTGAATATGTATGTTTATATGCTCCTCTTGTTTTTTTGCCTCAGGAAGAATGAAAAATGTTAATTCTTAAACAAAGAAAAAAATACCACCTGTTCATAATATTTTACATAGAAAAGAATATTTAGACATGAGATAGGCTTCAGGCATAATTCAGCCTAAGCAATTTGTTCCTGTGTACAGAACAAAAGATCCAAATTCCAAAACATGCTAAAGGAATAAGCAAATTTTGTGCTCTTGTCCACATAGCTGAAAGTCATTTGCTTTCACTATTATGATGATATGAAACTGACAAGGACATGTAGAATTAAAATAATGTTACTTCTGTGGAGACTGCATTGACTTTGACAGCATACATCCTGTGCTATACAGAAAATCATATTAATGCATGCACTGTTTTTTGCTGAAATAGAATTAGTTTTCTTCATAGTAGCTAGTGTGGGGCTATGGTTTGGATTTATGCTGAAGAGAGTGTTGATAATACTAGGATGTTTTAGCTATTGCTGTGCAGTGCTTACACAGAGTCAAGACCTTTTCTGGTTCTCACCCCACCCCAACAGTGAGTAGGCTGGGGGGCCAGGAGAAGTTGGGAAGCGACACAGCTGGGACAGCTGACCCCAACTGACCAAAGGGGTATTCCAGACAATATGACGTCATGCTCAGCATATAAAGCTGGGGAGAAAGAGGAAGAAGAGAGTATGTTCATGGTTATGGCATTTGTCTTCCCAAGTAACCATCACATGTAATGGAGCCCTGCTTTCCTGGAGATGGCTGAACACCTGCCTGCCGATGGGAAGTGGTGAATGAATTCCTTGTTTTGCTTTGCTTGCCTGTGTGGCTTTTTCTTTACCTATTAAACTGTCTTTATCTCAACCCATGAGTTTTTTCACTTTTACTCTTCTTATTCTCTCTCCCACCCCACTGGGTGAGGGGAGCAAGTGAGCAGCTGCATGGTGTTTAGTTGCAGGCTGGGGTTAAACCATGACAATGCATCATAACACATCTTGATCTTCAAAATCAGAAGGCTTTTATTGGCAGAAAAATAAGCAGAATTCTATAAAAATCCACTTTCCTTTTTTGCTAATTATTTATGTTCAACATGCATTATATTCCCCATGTACACATACATAAGAATAAGAATATTAAATGTACTGAAATTCTAACTACTGGCAGCATTGTGGTTCAATTTGAAGGACTTACCACCTCACCGAAATCTATCCTAATAGAACTGGTTATAGGAAAGCATGTGCATGGGAGGATGTGAATGTGTGAGCATGAGAGAACAACAGCTCCAGCACACCTTCTGTGCTTCTGAAGAAAGAGGCATATATCCAGGAGCCATAAAACAACATGCTAAAAAAATTCTCTCAATTTATTCCTCAGTTCATATACCCATTCCTTGACTTCACACCTGCTTTCTTCATACTCACTCTGTTCTTTACATGCAAATTTTAGCACAGTAGCTAAAAAGTTGACTGTTGATTTAAAAGACTGCTGCCATGAACTCTAGCCTGAATTTATATGAACTCAGTAGGACTATGCTCCTATGTGCAATTTCAGGAAGATATTTCATTATATTGACACACTGGGACAAGGCAAGGACCAGTCAGAAGTAAAAACTTGGTCCTGAGTTGCAGCAGTACTTTCAGCTGAATCAAGTAAAAACAGGCTCAGAGTTATGTACAGAACAAGTATCTGTTCACTTTTTAAAAGGCAAAACACTTCAAGAAGTTCAGAATTAGATTTTACTAAGCAAATAGTTAATGGCTCACTCCAGTGAAGATCAGTATCGACAGACTGAAATGCCTCAGCTTCAACATACTTTGTTTTTGTCTAAATACCTCATGAAAACTAAGGCTGTTCTCTTTGTGCAAACTGCCTTATCATGCTAACTCAAAGCTTCTTCTGCAGCACTCTTACCTTTCTCCTCATGGGCAATGATGTTTCTGTTATAGTTTATCCTCATGCTTCCATACACACACATAGACTTGCACACACCCAATACTGTAATTAATGCCATCAGTCTTCATCTAGTAATTTTATCTTAAATAGAAAAACAGTAATATAAAATTAGTTGCCTAGTCAGCAAAGTTGCATAGACTTAATCAAAAATAAAAACTAGACAAGGTTATACAGGAGCTCTACATACAATCAGATCTACTAATTCGTAGGTAGCATACAAAAAATTGTACATTGAACTTTGTACATTGAACTTTGTACATTGAACTTTGAATAAGCATTATCAAGACTACACAGGATGCAGTGGTTATGGGAAAACTGTGTGGTACAAGATGCCATAACAAGCAATAAAACTTTGCAGATTAAGACCAGTTAAATAAGCACAAAGGAGTCAGACCAAGGTTATGCAAGCTGACTTACTTATTATGGCCAAAATGAGCCATGAAACATAAAACTTTGTAATTATATCTTAAGATGTAGAGGTAATTGTGTAAGCACTTGCATAGAGACTGGGGAAGCAGCAATATAAAATTGCAAAAGGAAAAGCAAGATGAAAGAGATCAAAATGCTAGGTGATGTGTTGTAGAAGGTGGGGCTGTCAAAATGAAAAGCATAATTCAGACTGTTGAACAATGATAACGACTGTACTAGAATGCATTGTATTTACTAGTATAGTAATTCTTTTAACATCCTATCTGTTGTTCAAGCTAAGTCCACTTGCAGTGCCAGTACACAACTGTACAATTTTTTAGAAGTCATGCATGTTTCACCAACTTGCGCTTCCTTGAAATAATAGGCATAAAATTTTCATTCTGAGCAACAGTTGCAAATGAATCTAGTAGATACTGAAAGGAGACCATCAAGCCTTTTCCAAATAACAACAGACAATCAGGTAAGAGCAAGGAGCCTGGCTGTTAAGAAGAGTTTAAATGAGAGAGGTTAAACTTCAGAATGTCATGGAAAATGCCATGTCTGAAATTAGAAGTTTACTATAAGCACATATTATGCTAATATGCCACATAACCAGCACAGTGGCAATCTTGGTTTCAAACAACTTCAGCGGATGCCGGAGAGCTAGCAGAGGAACTATAAAGGCCATCCCCACATTATTTTGTAAACTTTTGTGTGTTCTCTAATTAATAAAACATCTCTAGAGAGGGTCTTAAATGCAACAGGGGACCTGACAAGCCTAAGTGCTTACTTTATCCAGCACGTAGGTTTCATGAAACTCAAACTAATGAATTAAATTGCTTTTGCTGTAAGACTGCAAGAATGAAAGCTTAAAGTGGGCCTCTTACTAATGTAGTAAATATATGGTAGGTGAAATTAAGAGTCTTCTTAACATTTATTTATAAAATCCATACAATTATTTTAACTACAGGATATTTTAAAATACCTTTCATAGAAAAATCCATCCTATTTAATAAATCATGTGATTAGGAGCAGAATGGAGTATTGTAGGGACATAGAGGTTAACTCTTTTTAGAAGCTGTATAAACTGCCTTGTGACAATGTTCCAATTATTTAGTCATCCACCATTAACACGAAGTAACATTTGCTAAACTGCTCAAACAACTTCAAAAATTGAGGAGATAGGGAGTCAATCTGGATGTCATCTTCAAAAACCCTGAAATGTATATGAAACAATGCTGCCTGTGCCAAAATCAATCCCGTTATGTTTCTGATTTCTCAACTGAGGTATCCCACATCTCTTTGTATGAGAAGTGATGTGGAAGTTTTCTCTGAATCTGCACACAAATTTGATAATTCTTCTGGCCCTGCCTCATTTTGAAGAGGGTAAGGATCAAAAAGAAAGATAGAGAAGAAAGAAAAAGCCTGCATACAGGAATAAAGTATTTCTGTGTTGACAGCATGAGAATTTTTACACTATGCAGATTAGATGGTATTCAGACAAATTACAAGTGCACCATAAAAAGCCATGAGGTAAAGAAAACTGGTTTAGTAAGTAGAAAATATTTCTGTCCAGGAATTACACAGGATTTTACCTAACTGGTATCTGACTAAACAAGGTTACAAGCCAGATATAGTCTCTCTATAGCACATTTGGAGATAAAGTTTTGTGAAAAAAATATCTGCAAAGCCACACTCTTTAAATGACTGGAAAATGTTTAAATATATTAGAACACTTGCATACCTTTGGCTTTAATGGCTGCAGACATTGAAAAAGCACTGTGACTAAACCCTTTCAAGATACCAATGAAGTAACAGGCTTTCATAACATTATGAAGGAAATTACAGGACTGATGAGCATCTTCTACACATGGGAAGACTTCAGCAAAATTACTTGTATGTGTGTTTTCTCATAAAGTGGTAAAGAAATCAAAATATAAAAATATCTGCCTTTTTGTTTTCAGTGTTAGCTGACAGCACTGCAATGGATCCACTGTACCTTGCAGCACAGGGGATGGTTCTTCCTGAGCCAAAACAGGCTGGATAAAATGCAGATGGTTACAGGACAGAAACTGAAAGTTCTATAGAACAGGCAGACTAATAAGGAGTTAGTCAAATTAATTTTTCACCTTAAGTCCATGAAGTCACACCATTGGGATGAACCAAATCTTGTCTGCTCTACCATAAAAAAAACCCCTACTTTTTTTAAGGTATTACAGTTTTCAAATGATGTAGCAAAGCCAGGTAGATCCTAAATTAGACAGTATACATCAACCAAATCCAGCAATCAAACATTTAAAATGGAAAAGATTTCTCAGAGCTTAAATAAGAAGTAATGGATTTCCCCTAAGAAGAACTTGAAATCAGAAACTACACTCACCAGGACTTGTCTTAAGACACAAACAGAAGGAAAATAAGAAAGAGAGAAAATCTAAAACAAAACCAAGTATCAATACAAGAGTGCAAAGGAAAAGCATATAAAATATCATTTACTCTACAAGCTTTCATTTACAAAGCATACTTCTTGAAAATAATTTCCAGTTCTGATATTATTTTGTTCAATTTTTCAAAAATACCTCTCAAAACAACACTTTTCCTACCTCAATTTTTGAGTGAAAAGCACTTTTCAAAATACTGTAAGGTTTAACATGTTGGCATCCTCCTGATCAATGCTATGAAAACATTGTTAGAACACTCTCTATCGCTAACGTTTAAAGCCCTGACCTTGACATATACTAGCTATGCACCAATAAATACTCCATACAAAGGAAAAATCCTCCTTGGAAACTAAGTTAAAAGTGGACTGAGAAAACTGTATTCACCCTTTCAGTATAGTCCTCTGCAGAAGTCTATGAAGATCAGCTTTGGAATCAATACAAACCCATGGCAGGGGGAACAGTGTTTCAGAAACTTCTAAATCTTTTGGTGAGTCAGTATTATTAAAATAGCTAGGCAGAAAAGTTGCAAATTAACTGGTGTGACAGATTCAGTTCCTAGCAGTGGTAACAACTGAGTTTAAGCATAGTGCATGTTGTACTATTTGTCTACCTGACTACATATAGAATATAGCTGAGGAAAACTCTGAGAGTTCAGGTTTCTGATTGCAGGGCATTAATCAAGTTCAAACATGTACTGCTAGCAACTGAACAAATATTTGGATTGCAGATTCCAAGTATTTTCCACTCACCTGTATCTCAGGAAAGAACAGCACTTCTAAGTTAGGTCAACTTCAATATCTATAATATGATTTAGATAAACTTAGATCTTATTTCCCCAATCTTCTAAGATTGTTTCACTGTAGATGAAGGTGACCTCTGTCCCTTTGCTTAGCTGTAGATAGTAATCTAACTGCTGAACTGGAAGTACCAGAGGTTTTTAACTTACAGCAATTGGACACAGGCTATTTCCATAAGAGAGGCTGTCTGTTTATCTGTCTAAGAAGAAATGGCAGAAAATAGGACATGCTGAAATTTTTTTTCAAGGTATGTAATAGCAGTAGAAGCAATAATAATACCAGAAGATGACATGCATCAGTGAATGAACACAAGATATGGAAATATTTGACACCTGAAAAAAGTTCCATGACTCAGCATGGAAGGAATGGCTGGAGGGAGTAATTACGATAGATACACCAAAATCGACTTCCAGGGAAACTATGTAATAATTCAAACTACCTGCTTCTGTTTTGAAAACCTTTGAGATACTGAGCTATTCTAAGAGTGCATTGTAACATTTGCATTGTTTTGGCATACCAGTAGATCTCAAAACACCCTTCAAAAGGAAATGTCAACAATCTGAGCAATGCTTTTTTTTTTCCTTTTAAGGCAATGAGCACACAACTTGCAACAGTCTGACCTCACTGCAAAGTTCCAAAGTAACTTAAAGTGTTGGTCTCTACCGGCCATCACACTAAGTTGACCAAATACCAGTCCACCTCTTGCAAAGTAGAATTTGTTTTGTCATGTATCTCAGTTCTAAAGATTAGTGCATTACATGTCCACACACTTCCTGCACACGGTAGTATCCAAGTGACTGCCTAGCTTGTACTTAGCCTAAGATCCGTTTAGCTTACAAGATCTGTCCAAACAAAGCCCAAAAATATCATGGCTGCAAAATAACCAAATGTTAGTATCTCAAGGAAAAAGAATAATTTTCCAAATTAATTTCAAAATTTTAAAATATTTCATTTAAATTTGACATACATTTTCTCCAAACTAATATTTCTATTTTTACATTCAATTATATTCCTTTCCTGACAAGTCCACATTGGTTAAATTTATAATTAGAGAATAAAAGTGCACAGTAAATTATTTTTTATGTGGCTATTATTTGATGGTCTTCATACTAACATCCACCTTGTTAACGAACAGAGGATAATCTCAGTAATTTGTGTCTCCTACTGATATTGCTAGCACCATTTGGAATTACAATAATTCCATGTATCTCTCAGCAAAGAAGAAAATTAATATTCAGCAATTATTTTACATCTAATGGGATAAGTAAGAGTAAAGCATGTCATACTGCAATGCACATAAACTCCATGCCTCTCTTAAACACAGTCCAAGGGATAATGCAACTACTTACAAAGTCAGCTTTGCTGTGAACTGATGTAGCCTTTGACTTAAAAAACAAACAAAACCCTATACGTGTATGCTTTTTATAAACATGAATATGCAGAGACTGCCCAGCTCTAAGAGATGGAACACATCTATAGATAAACTGGAATGGAAAAACCTACAATATAACTGCATAGTTAACTGTTCTAGCAGCTAGTACAACCACAGCATTAAAGATGTTACACATCGACGACAAACAGATTGACATTAAGGCTGCAGTACAGCTTGCTTTTTCACATACTCTGATTTTTCAGATTTTCATCTGATAAATTTAATTTTCATTAACACATTCTCTCTATGAATTATAAAAAAAAGCTTTTTCATGGGTTTTATCTTGCATAGTTGTATTCATACAGTTAAAGGGTAGAGAAGGAATGAATGTGTAAAGAGCTAATGACAAGTATAACTAATAGCTTCTCTGGTGCCATAAGTAACAAGACAGAATCTGAATTACAGTATTTAGGCAAGAAAAGCTATTGGACTTCTTAAAGAAAATATAAGCAAACAAACATTTCAAGGAAACACTGGACTGAGAAGACAGAATTATACCAGGGTAGGGGCTGGGGGTTATTTTTTTAATGACAAATTACCTTGCTCCTCTACACACTGACAGAACTTGAGAAATCCAGTGTAATTGGCAAAAAGCTGTCATTTCAAACCCAAAAGAATGCTAAATGCCATTGTTTCACACTAGAGGTCACCCCCGGTAAGAAAATATAATTGTAGCATCTTTTATTTTCCGCCTGTAGCTGGTACAATACTGAAAGGCCGTTCCTTATAGTAAAGAGGTAGGATTTTTTTTTTTTTTTTTTTTTTTTTTTTTTGCGGGGGGGTAGCTGGTATGCTAAACATCATTTCAGTCAAGCAAAAGTAAACTTCATTAAACAGGATTCACTTTTCACTATAGTACAGAACCTGTTAATTACTCACCATATTGAGACAGCTTTTGTTAAAGAAACCATATGCTTGATTGTAGGGATTGTCTGTACATAAACAATATAATAACATTTCAGCTGAAAAAATGTTATACCTATCATGACCTTTTCGATTTTTTCTTAGTTTGTTGATAAAGGTCAGCATTGATGGCTGGGCACAGCAGCATACATGTACACAAAATATCTGACATTTATTTGCATTTGATCAAAAGAGGCAGAAGCTGTATAATACTTAAAGTGAGTACACCTGAACTACTATTCATAATTTCTTTTGAATTTCCACAAAATGCATGTCTATGTCACTGAAAATGTTAAGATTAATGATTTAAGGGAATTTGCAAAAGAAAGAACTGTATATTAGGTTGATGATAAGATCAAGATACAGCCACAGTGACTATTTGCATGTGCATTTACTGTATACATGATCTTCAATTTCTAACTAGAATTTCAAATATTATTGTTTGAAAACAGATACAAAGGTTAGAAAAGTTGTATTTATTTATTTATTTGTGTCCATACAAACAGAAGATTGTACTGAATGTAATTAAGAAACTTTTTTCGCTTTTCCATTGCTCTAGAAAAATGCCAGATATTCATCGATAAAAACATAAATCACTATCTTTTAGTTACCAGAGCTTAAAACATTTACCTCTTATCAGTGTTTACTTCATTCCTCCAATTTTTTTCAGCAAGGCAATCTTATTCACAGGAGAGATACAGCTAAGGTTTATGCCTAAAATCTGACTGCAGTAAATGAAAAGGAACTGACGGGATCAGGCCACTTCGCTGGGTTTTGGTTACTGTGTTCTGAATAGCTTAAAATGATATATGTGCCAAACCACCTTGGATAGTCAGTGAACCATAATAGCTACCATTTCCCTGAATACTCCAGAAAATTACCCATCTGGCTTGCCTGCATTTTCCTGCTTCATTTGAATAGGATGCTTATTGTCCAAAATGGATGATGTATGTCATCTTTGAAATGCTGTGTGATAAAACACTGCATCACATAGCCATGCAGTTCCTTTCTACAAATAGACGCCTACAGCAAGCCTTGGGGAACAGAAAGACAAAGCAAACAACTCATCAGAAAACAATGTGCAGTAGTGTAATGTACAGCCACTATAGTAATGTATGTACAGTATAACCTTACATTTCTTAGCCCAAGTGTTCTTGTAATGACTGTAGACTCTTGGATGCCTTTAAGATACAGAAATTTGTATCATTTAGGCTTTTTTAATCTGCAATAAAATAATAAATTTTATTTTGCTCTTCAGAAAAGGCAAGACTATGACAAAGGGATGTCAGTTCTCTTCAACAGATTTTTCATTTCATTCCAGAAGAAATCATTATATAAATGTAATATGATAAAGAACAATTTTGTTTTATCTTGTGAGAGTTTGGGGAAAAAAAGTATTTAGAAAGGAATTTTTTTAGGTAAAAATCAGAAAAACTCAAACCTAAGTTACGAAGTATATAAGCCTGAGGGAGTTTATGAAAACAAAAGCACATAAAGTTCCAGATTGTAGAGAAGAAAAAACCAAGTAGATTAAACAAAGAATGTGCTAAAAATTGTATCCATTAATTATGTAACTTCATGTATTTCAAAATATAGCTTAGATGCTCATCATGTCAGCTATAGAGGTCCTTTGGACTATGTACATCATTGAACTCATGGTTTTTACTCAATGGAGAGTTTATTGAGAGGGGTTTTTTGTGTGCTTTCCTTTTAAGAGAGTTGATAGGCTTTTTTAAAGCTTGTTTAAGACTGACATGGAGTCTAGTTTTAACTGGTTTTTTTGACTAGAAGATTAGTTTTCATTTACACAAAATATACTTACAATCTATAACTAAATTACAGTCAAAAGAACAGTGATCTACTTTTTACAGGTGCCTGTGAGGGCAAAAAGGAAAATGAAGATGTCTATCCATAAGTAGTCTGCAGGTAGTAGAATTAAATATCATTTTTTATTAAAAGAATTTGAAAAGGCTTGCAAGAGTTGGAAGGGGGGTAGGGAACCAACAAAAAACAACCAAACAAACAAAAAAACCCAAACAAACAAGAAATACTTCCCTTGGGAAAAGTTGCTTTCAGAACTTATATAATTCCATCCTTGTGTTTATCCTAATGTGAGTTTAACTTCACGCAATATCATTTTCCAGCATCCACTAACATGCTATTAAAACTTTGAATCATGCAACCATGTTTATAACTAGTTAACAAGAGTTATTATTGTTATATAGACTGAAAAGTCAGAAGAATCTGACATAATAGGTTGGCAGTTCAGACATGTCAGGATACACAGGCACAAACTCAGCCACGAATAGTAAATATATAAAGATGTACCAGGAAAGTTGGTACTATCTCAATAACAAATTGAGTTCTGATTTGGAATGAAACCAATTCTATCCCCTCCAAAAATGCAGTGAAGGTTGATTTTTGCTACGCAAAAACCTCTCACAAGCCAACAGTTGTTAACTTCATCACAGATGTTTACTGCTAAAAATATATGCCTAAGCAACTTCGCATATAATGAATATACAATACAAATATTTGAGCCAGAAGTGACTTTAAGGTATTATCCCCTTATATACTGTAATCATTAGAACAAGATACACATTTAGTATGAAATGTATAGCAAGCTGTTGTGCATGAGGATCAGTCTCTCATATGTTCTTCTGCAAGACACTCAGTCAGCTTACAGGGTTTCAGCAAGCAGAATTCCTTTAAAATAATCAACCTATACTTCTCAATGTCTCTCATTTTAAGGTCTAACCAGAAACAAAGCAGCCAGCAAAATAAAATTACATTCTTAGAAGTCTTATTTTTGTAATCAGTTATCTTCTACACGTTTTCTCGGTTCTGACAAGAGGAAATAACTACATTTGATTTGAGACACTCTAGAAGCATATTATTTCATCTGAAACCCAAATGTTCTGATAGTTCTAATTGCCTGGAATGAAATGCAAAGGTGACAAACTCCAAAAGACTGCCTCTTTGCCTCTCTTTCTCTGCAGGTTCATAGGCATCTGCATAATCCATTTCATTTTAATGATCCAACCACCAATTCAAGGTCTAGAGGTTATGGTGTTATAGGAAGCTGCACCCTTGCTAATGTACCCTGTTACACTCATGAGTCTGATAAGACTGCCCTGCTAGTGCAGACATCTTTTTTCTGGTACCAAGCTTCCTCACTGAGACCTAGTGAAAAGTTTCTACAAAGAGCTGAACTGTACGGTGCAGAAATCCTCTGGCAGCCAGTGGAAATCCAAGTGTGGAGACACCTGAATACCGCACAACTCCAGGAGACAGCCAAACCTTGGGAATTCTGTCTGCACACAGCCTGCTTTTCCTGACTAACTTCAAGAACCATATTTATACATACACAAATATATGTGTGTGTATGTGTATATTTTTTTATATACACACACATATATATGTATTTATAACTCCAAGTGTGCAACACATCAGCCCTGGGCTGACAAGGGCCTTCTCACATGTGCTGTTCCCTGTCTAGAAGAGGCTACAGATAGAACAGAAGACGAGACTAACATCAAATGACTTCTCTGGCAGAAATCTCGTTACGGCAAGAGAAGGGCACAGAGTGAATCAGTTCTTCCAGATGGTCTGTAGAAAGTCAATTTATGAGGAAGAGAAAAAGAAAAATAAGATGGTAGAGAAACTTGGGGAGAGAGGAAAAAATAAGCAGATTTCATCTTTCTGACATCAAGCAGCAGCTGAAGAATGGTGGCTGCTGTGGTGACAGGGAAGAGGAAAGCAGCAAACAGAGAAGAGCAGGATGTCTCTGGTACAGCTGAAAGCATTTAGGACTTGAAAGGATAACAACCAAAATCCTGACAAATGCTCAGGAGTGCAACTGTGATAGGGAATGGCAGCTTATTTTGTTAGTCTATAGAATTCACTTAATGTGCAAGTTGGTAAAAACAAAGTGAGTCCAGGAGTTGAGTTTGGGGACAGATAGTCTAAACCTGAGGTGGAAGAACGAGGTAAGGTGAGAGAGGAGGGAGTTGGACTTGGTTGGAGGAAAGGGGGAAAAAACACAGAAAGTGACAGACAAGAATTGCAGCGAAAGTAAAATTATCCAATTCTAATGTTTGCACAATAAATTCACCTTACTCCAAAGCAGAACCAGGACAAATTTTTATGCCCTTGTGAAGCAAAGAGGATCTCAATTTTTCAGTTTCATCTGGAAGGCTGCAAAAAATAGCACTCAGTTCTGTACACCAGAAGAAATATTTGTCCAGTTAATCCACAAGATTAGACAGAAGAAAGCGCTTTTAACCTGGAATGGGTAGTCCTCAAGTTGTACGTCTCCTGCACTTCCCCTTTACTGTAGGATCTTACCCTCTAAAAATATGCTAACTAATTTTTCTAATATTTTGCTGCCCTAAGTGACTAACAGTTCTATTCCAATGTAAAATTAGGAAGCAACATATATGAAGAGGACCATTTGCAAATTGACAAGCTTTTTACTATATATGTTGGCCTTCCTGAAAACTAATACCAATGCCTAAAGCTCCAGTCCAGTACTAAAAACATGATTAGTGAGATTTAAGATGTCTTACCAGACCATCTATTAACACACTGCAACTGCAAAAGCATAATTTCTATGCATGAAAACAGATTAGCTAAGCATGAGAAAGCCAATCAAAATTCAGCCCAGTTTTTGTTTGTAAGTGAAAACAATAATAGTAAAACGAAAAATGAAAAAAAGATGATCCTTCTCTAAAAAAAAAAATACCTTACTTAAAAGGGGCTGAAAAAGGAGAACTAAGGGGCTACCTCCCAGATCTTGTGACATACAATGCATCACGCCAATGCATGGGTTTCTATACTTCTCAAGCCTAATTTTCATAGTACTTTTGTTTTTCAAACTATGGTATAGATTATAACACTGCGATAGCATTTGATTCAGGATAGTCTAAAAAAACCCAACCCTCTCTACAACTGATTTGGTTTAGAAACATGAAAATGGCTATTTTTCTTTGCAGTAGAAATATGTGAAACTGAATCAAAGTACTAGTAACAAACCAACAGAACCCATAAACCATCAGAACCTATAACCACTTGACTTCTCGACTTTCTCGCTGTGTCATTAAACTTGCCGGTTGACAGGTATTTTTAAAAATAACGTTAACTTATCACATCGTGCTTGTGTGAACTAGACTACAATACAGGAAGTTTTCTGTTGCTCCAGTCCTAGTTGATGGCTCAAAACGTGAACATTCATGAAAGGTGTTCTAGATGTTCAAAAGCAGGAAAATTTGTGTGCCATATCTCAGTCCTCTGGAAGAGTAATCACCTACAACCTTACAAGAGATGCCATTATGGTTGCGTAGAAGGAGGAAAGCACAACAGTAGTCAGACACCCAAGTATTTGCTCTTGTAAGTTAAAGCTCTACAGAAGGTGCTCGACAGATTATTGCTGTGTTCTTGGATGGCAGTGGTCTGATTTACAGCCAGAACTCACATACCTTTGCATCATTTTAACCTGGGGAATGGCAAACTGACACGGAGCTGGGTTCAGTAATTAGGAACAGGAATCTCAAGCTAGTTTTGCCACATGGGGTATGTATGTTTGACTATTCCTTAAACCGCATTTAAAAGTGCATCTGAGACAGAATGCTTAACCTCCATGCAAATGTCCTGACCTTGATCATGTTGATTAGAATACTTTTATCCTTGGGCTTATATCTAATTTTATTGAAAATTATTTGGAAATGTATTTAATTCAGACTTAAAATTAAATAATCATTGTTTTCTTTATTCTTTGTACTTGTGCCTACAACTATTTTTCATCAGAACTCTCTCTGTCTAATGGCCTGCCCTGACTAAGAAACCATAACATTGCAGAAATATGGCAATAGAAAAAAGGTGTTTGGTAGAAATTCAGAAACAAGGATAAATCCAAGGTCTGATTATATGCAGTTTAAACTCTGGTATCCTTTTTACCTTTTGTTCTTCCCTTTGTCTTTGTTCTCTCCACAGCTCCAGCTATTTTTATCACTATGCTCACTGCCAAAAAGGTCTCTCCATTTAGAAACCAACATGCATCTATCTGACCCTGTTCCAGAGTCCTTCTTTTGACAAGGAACAAGAGCAAGCTGTTGGCTCAGTGTCAATGGCAGGCTTTAAAGGCATCAGCAATAGGAAGCAACAAAGAGATTTGAGCCCTCTTTGGCTAGAAACCATCACCTCTTTAACATTCATGTTTGCTGTGCCAGTTCAGCAACCTGAAGTCCAAACCAGCCTCAGACTCAAGCCTTGCCCTTAATTAGAAGTAGTAAATTTTACTACAAAGCCAGGTGGCAGAACATTTTAGGATATCTGAAGTGAGTGATTAACAGAACATAAACTCTGGTTTCTAGGTGAAAAAAAAAATAAAATTAAGCTCTGGGCTTCTATTCAGTTGCTGCATTTGTTTGAACCAATCCCTTCCCCTACACATAAGATAAGGGGAAACAAGAAGTAAGAATTCCCCAAGAATATGGTCCAATTATATTGTCATACACTTTTTAACTCACAAGTAATATCCACATGTAAGTTTACAGATCTAGCTAATGACAGGAAAATATCTGATCCTTAAATTAGTATTTAAAAAACAAAACTTTATATTAAAATTATTTTGCTATTTATGTATGTGAGTAAATTTACAAATATTTTCTGATTTCTCTCCTACTATTCTTCTGTAAAGATAATTATGGTTGGTTTTGTTTTCATGTGGAAAAAAAATCTTCTTGAGACTCACTGAAAGGCAATAAATGTAAGCTCTTCATGCACTGAAAAGCCACTTTTGCAAATGAGATAAGTTCATTTCAGAGTCTTTGAAAATTTGACCTAAAACACTTAGAAAATACAATGTGCTATCCAGTTGCACCACATGTCTTCAAGGCAGCCTTCATTACTGTCACCTCGCCATAGCATGGATTTAGGATAGGAAGGAGATATGCCTTTGCATTCTCTCTGCAAAGCTCAACAGATTTAACAGTCTGTTTGTTTAGATAGACAGGAGCAGAGGCTAAAAGAATATATATAATGTCTGTAATTCACCCCAATTCTTTTCAACTCCTTGACACTACATAAAGGGTTGAGTGGTTCAGGCAAAACTAGCCGGACAATTATGTCTGTAAGAACAAACCAAGTTCATGTAAAAGCCACCTACTTACATAATTAGTCTTGGTAACTTCCCAGATTGTCAAAAATCATAAATTAGTAGGCTAGAAATCTTAAAGCTGACTTAAATATCATGAACTTTAAAGGAGGCGTGAGGAGAAAAGAAGACAATGACACATCTTTTTATTTACCATCTTTGTTTTGAGTCTTTAGCATAGACCAAGGTCAAATTTCAAATTTTTCTCTGTAACTAGGAGTAAAGAAACTTTTCTCCTTGTTTCCTTATGCCCTCAGTGAAAGATGTACTTTCTATTTAATACCTGTTCTCAGAAACCAGAGCCTGAGGTAAACATTGAACTATCACCATTTTGTGACAAAACAGCAAGGACTGGCAATGCTCCAAAATCGTCACTAGAAAGAAGAAAGTGTTCCCTTCCCTCATGAATAGAAGGCTTACAGTTTTATTGAAAACAAATCAGACATAGGACTTTTATTTCTTCAGGTGTGCAGTTAAGCAAGTTCTGCTGCTCAGCTTCCTTGATTTGCAGGGAGAAACAATTACTCGTGTGTTCACCAGGCCATGATGAAAGGTCCTTGCTTTAAACAGAGTAATTCAAATTCTAGAAGTGGCATTGCCACACAGTGTGGCCATCCAGTCATGGCTCACCAAGTCTAGACTTCAAAGCCCAAAGTTCATTAATCTTTAGATCAGACCTCCTTTAGATAGCAAGTCCACAGTGGAGAACACAACTGATCTTTGGCTCAAACCCTAACCTATTTTCAAAAAATGAAAAATCCTTGGTTTACAAGTTATCCCAGAAGCATATAACTTAAAATCTTCATCAGTTAGAAGTAAAACTTTAGAACATTGTAAAATCAAATAAGTTCTCTCAACTATCTTTGCCATTAGCACTGGTAGACTTATGGCACAAACTAGAAGAAGGCATATTTTATTAGCGGTAAGAGTTAAATAGAGATACCCTAGGTTTGGCTAACATTCTCATTTTATTCAATTTGGCCAAAGTCCAGCTCATATCCATTTTTTTTATTTCAATAACAAGCTAATTCATCTTTGATTTTTGTCCTGAAGCCATCTCAGCTGATTTTCTTAACAGTGTACCAATGACTTCATTTTTTTCTCTGCAATGAAAACAAGTTCAAGCAGCCAGCTCTCCTTCCTTTTGTGAAAACTCAACATCTCTAATGGCTTTTCCAAGCAAAGCCTGAATCTTTCTTCGGTCACTTAAAGTGCACAGTGGTAATGAGTCCTTGTCTGCCACAACAGTTTGTATTTATGCTGGCTGCTTTCCCTCATGCTTCCCTCAATCTGGAGAAAGGTTTATAAGATTCAGATTCCCAGGTGTTCCTACTGCTCACATTATTGTAGTGAATAGTGAACACTTTGTAATAACAAAACAGACAGATTAGAAAAAAGAGGACACAGCTGGCAGTAATATTTACATCATTCTGGGCAGCAGGATGAGCAAAATTTTAAGGGCGTTTTATATTTCTTCTCCCACTGTCTACCATTTAAAATTCAATTGCACTTAGATGGGATTTCCATGGGAATTAAGTGTCCAACTCCAGTTGAATATCAATAGAATTTTGAGCCTCTAATTCCCACATTCTACTTTGAAGATCCTTGCCATAATTCATTTAGAGAGCATATCTGTCCACCTACAACACACTTCCAGTTAACCATATGCTAATCATGTATTTGTTATGCACATTCAAGTTCACTTCATCAAATGAGGACAAAAAAGTAAATAATTATAAAGGCTATAGGAGCAAGGAAGAAAAACACTTGATGAAATTTAACCCAAACACAACACAGTTTTCCATTCAGAATACAAGAAAGTGTATATTTCTATCTGTGAAACAAGCATTTGACATTAATAAAAAGAAGCAAAAATAGTGACACAAAAACTTCAGTTCTGGTTTATGCAGATGTGATGTACGTCTGAAACACCTACTTCCACCACTACAGAGCTATAGCAAGTTGAAAACCCGCAAATTTCCTTCACTGCAGTTTGTTTAGAATATAGTACCACCTCTGATTCCACTGATTTCTTTTAGGGTACACCACCCTTTCAACATTATCTCAGAAAAATGTCTCTTGAATCTCTTTTTTTTTTTTTTAACTGATTATTTATGTGTTATGCAGAAGATCTGTCCAATAATAGGAGAAATCACCTCTGTGTAAAAGGTCAGGAGTGGGCTATAGTTAAATTTAAGAAACATCCTTGAAGCATTTAACTTCAGCCACAAACACACATAATAAGCCAAACTGTATTATAAGGAAAGGTTCTATTTCTGACTTGGCTTTTCGTGTTGGAAACCTGAAATCCAGTCACGGATGTCACAAAAATAATTTTACCAGCACTGAATTAAAAATACATTTCTTCAGTTCTGATTGCCCAGAAAGTACAAGACTGACAATACTGACAGAAAAAAGTATACGGTTATTATTATTAATTATTCAATAATAATTGAATAAATAAATTCAATAAATTGAATAAAACCAACAATAACAACTTATAATTTAGTCTCCTTACTTTCTTGAATAACAAAATTTTATTTTGTTAATAAACAAAACAACAATCCCCCAAAACAACGATGGAAGCCAAGTGTATAAAACACCAGATCCCTCTGTGTCTGCTCTCATCCCTCATCTGCCTGTGGAAATATGCATCTTCTCTAGTGTTTCATGTACTGTAGCATTCAGCACATGTTGGGACATGTTTTAGAGGCAGGTCTGCTCAAGGACTGTGTTTCACTCTCTGACACAATTAATTGCATTATGAGTCAGAGTTCTAATGAAGATGAGTTGTTATGTCTCAATGCAGCTGTCCTGGGAGAGAAAGACAGCCATAGAGACAGGGAATTTGGACAGTCCTGTGTTGATTATCAGGCACACAAGGTAAGGAGGTAAATGGTCAGAAACCACAGGATACTTTGGTGGGTCTGTTACAGTGATTTTGTTGTCTCACGTGGACCTTAGAAGTCCCTGAAGGTTGAATACTGAGGAACTTTTTAAGCGCTGGGGGGAAAGGGAAGCAGACAGACTAGATAAAAAGAAAATATCAGAGTACATTAAATGGAGTAAGTATATAAAATGCCTGCAGTTGCTTGCCTCCAATTCCAACTAATATATGCCACATTTAAAACTACTGCAAAGCATTCCCACAGTTTGTAATATGGATAGGGGAGCATCACAACACCTAGCAGTACAAATTTTACTCAAACTTTGTTAAATTCAGCTGGAAATTTTCCAAGGACCAACATGAGAATGCCAGTACCTCCAGTTTTTGATTAAACAAGATATGCATCAAGAATGGATTCTCTCACTGTGTAAGGTACTTCCTTTTCTCTTTTGCCAAATTAGAACCAAGATGCAGAAAGGGTCACAGAATTAAAACAAACACTAGGTATATGAGCAATTTAAGGCTTGCTCTACTTCCAGACTTATTACAGCAAAGAAACAATGAAATAAGTATTAATGTCCCAATACACTGATAAAATAAATTTTGGGAAATGCTGAAAATGTACAATGAATAATTATTAGAACAGAGAACAACCATTATCTTCAATCACCAGACACCCTTAAATCTTGACAAATATTAAAATAGAAAGGTGCCAGTATGTAGATAACAAGTTTCTAAAAGTCTCCTGCATCAGTGGGGCTTGGCTTCAACAGGCAGATCTGCTCAGATTCAAGCATTTATTCACAATGTTGCAATATTGTAAATAAATTAAAAAATATTTACATCTTTACTATCTTTAGAATTAGATACTGAAGCAAGGCCTTTCTTATTAAAGCTGGGTAGGTACTTTTTTAAACAAAATTCAGTATTTGCAAAAATTGTGTATCTTACGCCCATAAAGAGAAATTCAGTTAGCATGACACTTAGTGAATTCAAAAGTAAAAATAAACACTCGCATACATGCTCGTAGTATCTTTTCCAGCTTCCATTTTATGCTGTTTTAGCTTTCTCAGTGACTTATTCACCCCCTCCATCATCTTTATCAATTAGCATTCTACAACTGGCTCTATTTATTCATTTCATGGAAAATGTTTTCAACACTACATTACCACATTTATGACACATTGAGTCTCAATTTGTTCTCTTTCTTAGCTGTTCTCTCAGTACTCAGAAAAAAATTTAATCCCCATCAAGACTGATGAAAAGTTTCATATGCAAGTTACACTAACATCCATGTCTAGTACACGTACAGTAGGTCTCATTTCCAAGTTCCCTCTTACCTTTCTCTGAGGTATATGCCACTCTTGCTATCAGTTGACACCAGCTTTCTTTGCTTTTCTCTGTCTGATTAGTGCAGTTTACCAGAATACATCACATTTTTCCCTTTAGCACATTGGGTCCAGGTAAACAACTCACAGGAGCCTGTCCAGATGAACCCTGAAGACGTGTTTGTTCCTCAGATAGGATTTATGAACAGCTTAATCTCACCCTGTTCTTACAATATAAGGCAGAACGTTGCCAAGCTACTAACACCCTGGGATCATGGATGCAGGCATAATAAGATATAACATGCTTGCAAAGCTGGCCTCTCTAACGCAGGAAAGATGTAACTTTTTAGTCTAAGATATTCAGGTTACTATCATTTTTACTTTTTGTAGAATACTTAATGAATGGATGCTAAATAACAGCATCTTCATTTCAAGACTAATGTCATGCAACAAAGGAGAAAAAAAAAGAATGCACAAGTAGTACTTGGACTTATTTTCAAAGGTTTGGGAGGAGAGGAGAGGAGAGGAGAGGAGAGGAGAGGAGAGGAGAGGAGAGGAGAGGAGAGGAGAGGAGGAGAAGAAAGTCCTCAGAATATACATGCCTATAAAAATGCTGAGAGGCAGGGAAGTAGTACATAGTCTTCAGAAAGAGTAAACCACCTGTTAGGGAAGGACTAAGGTCCCATAAATGTTATTTTCTGCAGTGTCTCTTTATGTTTCTATTTTAAGGGTTCACAGACATTTTAGCACAGAAGCTTCTTACAATCACACTGCATTTAAAAAAATGTAAAAGTGAATGTATTCTCCTTTTCATGAGGAGGAGACACCTCAAAGTATAGCAATGTGGGCCATTTTACACTTCACCAAACTGTTTGCATAGCTCTGATTTGTGACTTCATAAATACGTACTCAATGTCTACCTATTCTATGACTTTATAAAACAACTATCCTAGTGGTGTATGAGCAAAGTTTTGCATTTCAAATGAAATTGCTGTCCCATGAGAGCCAGATTAAACACTCAGTTAAGCACTGATTTAAATGTAAAATTAGATTGGATTACCATCATGGCATTCAACTTGATCTGAACTCAGAATGTTTCTGGGCTCATTTATCCTTGCAGAAAATCACAGTGTTTTGCACTGAGATTAACACTCTGACATGGCAAACAAGCATGCCATGTAATGTCTGAGGAAATAAACTTTAAAGTGAAAGAAACTGAAAGGCACAATTACCCAAGGCAAACTGGTTTGTTCATTTAGTGATTACAGTGCCTTTTAAAAGCTTACAGTCTACCATGGTGTAGAACAATTTAAACCTCCATTGCTTTCCTCTGTGAAACTGAGGCACTTGACTTTTTTCTCCTTTTGACAGGCTTTTCTTTTCATACGACAGTAGTTCAAACACGAGGTATATCCACTGAGCTACTCAGCACATAGGAGAGAAAACTCACATCATTATACATTTACCTTTGCATTAGGTTGCAATGCACAAATAAGCAAATAGTTTAACGATTTCAAAAGGGTATAATTTCTTTCAGGTTCAAGTATCAGTTTGCTTGTTTTGCTGCTGCTAATCACCTCTTAAATAAACAATTGCTTTATCTATGTACTGTGCCTCATTTCACTTTCAAATTATGTGTGTGTTTTGCTCCTAACGGCTTATTATGATCTATAATTAACAATTTTGCTGAAAGCAGAGCCTGGCATTGAAAAGAGCCCACATTCTATCTGGGAAACACTCAAAACATGAGGCCTCTGTTTCAATAACAAAACTGACAACTTGAAGTTGTGCATGTGCTCTGGTACTACTGTCTTTTTTCACTCAAATTCAATACATTCATGTATATTCAATGTATTGAATGCAATATTTTTGAACCAAAAATAGATTTACACAGTAACACTGAAGACTTCTACAGGCATGTAGTGATTCCTCGGCACATCTTAGCAGAATCTACACAAACATCAAAAGTGAAAAAAGACTAAATGACCATGGACTGAAGACAGAAATGGACATAACAGGACTTAAAACTGAATAAAAAGGACCCACAGATTCTTAGCAGACTTCAGATTGAAAGGTCGTTCTACGCTGCATTGCCCTAGGGCTGGGTCTCATGCATGAAGGTAAGGCAACCCTGGGCACCTGATGGGTTGGATGGTTTTGTAGATTACAGAAGTTCTGTGGCAAATTCTTAAAATTTTTCTGAATAGGAACAGAATTTCTGGGTTTGATCTGTATTTACCCTTACACAGTTTTAAAGTCTGAAAGAGGGTGCGGTGAAGAGGCAAGGCAGGGAGAAATTGATTTCTATGTATACTATTAAGTCTGATCATTTGCATGCCCTGAGAGTGAATAATACCCTTCACAGCAGTGACATACAAAAGATTATGGTCCGTATGGGCTGGGCTAGGTGCTTTTAGCTCCTAGTAGAATAAAAACAGAGCAGAAAGAGTACAGATGTAGCAGCAAAGCTGAAATTATAAGATACTTTTCAAGTTACACAATTAATTATTCCCCTCATCATCTGCATTACAAGAAACTGGTTGTGAAAAATCATATCTCAACTTGGACAAATAAGAAAGATACAGCTCATATCCCAGATAACCTGGGGCATCCCAGGAGAAAGCATTCATTCATTAAATATTGGAACTTCACTTTTTAATATATATTTGATTAAAGAAAGAAACAAACAAACAAGAAAAAACATTCAACAATAAAAAAGGGTGCTTGGAAGAACTTGCAAACTTGCAAAACAAACCATAAATCCTAGAGGAAAAACTCCAAGTTCTTCTGCACAAATCCCTTCCATCTTTTTTCTTCTCTTTTTTTTGTTCTTTACGTGCATACACACTGTGTTTATATTATACATTCTCCAGGGCAAAAATATTGTTACTTAAATTACATTCATATGATTCCTTGATAAAAAAAAAATCAATTTGCCAGATCAATTTTTCTTAAACAAGTTCATCATACTCTGGAGCAATGAACCAATCAATAGGGAATGTTTTTTAGATGCTTTGCAGCCATCCCACTTTAGTAATTGCTAGAACTTCATATCGACAGGTGATAGGATGCTTTGAACGATGAATTGATCTGTTAGCCTGTAGTGCTACGAGGCAACACCACAACAATAAAGATATATCCCCAGAGGGCCACAGTTTGGAAATCAAACAGGAGGTAAGCTGTTACATTATGCATTTGACCCTGGAGGTAATTCAAGGGTGCAAGTTTTCTGGCTGCATTCAAAGCCACAAAAAGGAAAGAGGAAAGGAACCGCTACTACATAATTTTGAAATGATTTTTTAATTGAAGACAAGGATGTTGCATGGCACCATCTAACTATATTTGGATACTTAGATCCAAATAAAAATAAACTTGAAACAAATTCAAAAGGTTGCTAAACAATGTTCTGCATCAGTAGGATTCTTGGTTTTGGTCACAACTTCCTGACTGAAGCAGGAATGGTGTAAGAAATTACACATAAGGTGGCCAAAGTAAGTAAAAGGATTTCTATCTAACAGTATAGGCAGGAAAAATTATTTGCCTTGTAATGATTCTTGAACAGCTGCACTCCATATTTCCACAACCTACCAACTCAGCAGGATATCGTAATATATAAAACCAGCTACTGAAATCAAGGCTTGATTCATTATGAAGAGGACTCTTAGCTGTGTGCTCAGGTCACGTTGTTGGATGCCTTTTGCAGAAACCATCTACATTGCCAAAAGAAAAATTTAAGACCTGCATTCATGTCTGCTAATGGCCAAAGATTTGGACTTTATCTGAGCTCAGTTAAACCACTGAGTTGGCTACAAGAGTGGAAAAGCATTTGCTCTGCATTTCTGAAAGTCTGAGATTTAGGAAGCAGCAATTAGACAAGGCTATCTAGCAACAGAGGCAGTCCAAGGAAGTTAACAAAAACATTGACATCCACAGGCACAGGACCAAGTGCTGCTCTCCAGTACTCAAGTACATACTCCAGTAAGTCAGCTGGAGTTTTCACACCTTGGGGACAGCTGCAAGCCCAGTGCATGCTTCACAGCCCAAAGCACTAGTGCTGTCACACACATAGGCTTCAGATGCTGCCAGTGAGCACTACCTGCCTCATCTAAACGTAACCAGATAGCAAGAATGCCTTCTTTCCCATTTCAGTTCACTGGTTCAAACCCTGCTCAGCTCTATGTACCCATAATGATTTGGTACAGCCTGTGGAATATGTGGACAGTCAGTTATGGTACCAGCAATTTTTTTTGAAGCAAACTCGGACCTCCATCTTCTAGAGGAGGTAAAAATGAAAGGCCCTATACTATGGAAAACCCTCAGTGATATCAGTATGTAAGTTGAGAACAGTATTAGCTAGGTGACATCTGTCAGGCAAAGTGGTTACTAAATACTTATCTAAATAAAAACCTTTACTCATCTTACATAATATTTCCTCTGACATAATCCAAGCAGCATCTCAGTCTGACACAGCCAGGATAAGGAATGTGTTTCAAGCAACTTTATCTTCATTTTAGATACTCTGAAAACTATGTATTTCCAAAGCACCTGTGAATGCTGCTTGTATCATGTCCTACCCCACCATTTAGACCACGGACCTCAGTGTACAACTGAAATGTGCAGATAAGCCAGTTTTAAAGTAACATTTTTGCTATCATAAAGTAAATTAAACAAAAAAACACTACCAAAATCTCCATTCTCAAAGTTTCTTTGACCTTATGTGATAAAATAATAAGAATAATGAAGTCTCTTTTTATCAGATATTGCATGAAAAATACATAATTAGTTATAGGTCAGTTTTTACATTTTATTTTTATATATACTTCTTTAAATTTACCAGATCACTTCACACTCCCATCTCTGTGCTTAGCTGGAAAGGTCCATAAAAGAAGAATCTTAATATTATCAGTAATTTGTTTTTCAAATACTGTTTTCAAAGTTGTAGGAGCTAATTTAGTACAGCTGGGTCTATGACAGTCAAGCCCAACTGCAAACAATAAACTACGACATGCTAAAGAAGTTAATGATATCGACAGAAGCTATCTGTATCCAGCTCTGACGGAGTTAAAACTGAATCTTCTGTAGATTTCCAATGAAAATGTTCAATGTTTCACAGCACTATGTTTGAACATTCATGCTACTATAGAATAGGTATGATTGAAAGGAAGTTAGAAATTGGCTATTAATATTACATCTCATTGTTAGGAGTGAAAAGAAAAAATTAGCATTTTTGTTTTTGAAATGAACAAATGTGCAGTTGGCACATCAGTGTGGATTCTAATGCAAGGAAGAAGTAACAACAGCATGTGCAGGGGCCAGAGGACTTAGTTTATGTTTCTAACTATTTAACCTATCTCACCATCTAACTACAGTAGGGTCATTTTCCATTGCTGCTTACCAATTCAGACACCTATTGCAAAAGAGTTTTTCCACACCATGTGAGGGACATCTTCAATGTATTTGCTTTTACTGAAAGAAAGTGAATTCAGCAAGCCAGATCATTTTTAGGTCACAAAGTTTTTCTCTTAGTTTGTCATTTTTTAAGTTCTCAACCTCAATGACTGGGAAAATGCGATTCCTGGTTCTATTTATTTTAATAGCATGGGTGTCTTGCACCCGCTTGTATCCTGCTACTTGAGTTGAACACGTTCTAACAGAAGAAAATTATTTCAGTATTTATTACCATAAATTGCACTCTTAGCCAAGTGAAAAGTAAGAAAGAAGCGGAGCATATCTCAGTTGTGCTCCAAGTGACACAAGCATGAAATAATTTATAAAGTCTGCCTGACTCTTTTGTAGCTGAACACAAACTTAAGTATATATCTGATGATCTAAGCTCATAACATAGGTGAGGTATGCCAGTTCTGAACCATATCCCAAGAACAAGAACTTCTTGTTAAGAAATGTGAAATAGAAACTGTGACATTTGTTATAAGGTATGCTGATAAGCTTTTTTCCCAGTGTGTGGAAAGAGGGCAGGGAGAGAAAATTTGCTATGAAATTCCCCCACTAGGACTCAGGAGACACCAGTTCAATTCCCAGTTTTGCTGCAGGACCTCAGACAAGAAACTGTACCATCCCATACCAGCATTGCCCATCTTCGCTACCAGCTCCTTTCAGCAAGGACCATCATATTAAAGATTTGTTCAGCCCTTAACAGTGCAGGCACAAACTCCAAGGCAATTAACGTGGCAGCAATTAGCAGCAGTTTCTGACAAAGTTAGTACACCTACAATGGAGACCATGTTACTTCTCCATACTAGAATATCATGCTCAGATCCAAACAGATGCCACAAACTGCAAATAAACTACTAGAGGGAAGTAATTTGAAGAGGTAATTGCAAGAAGAAGCAAAGAAAAACAAAGCAGATTTGGAAGGTATCTCTTATGCCAGAATACCTCACAGATAAAGAAGGAATGAACTTCAGTTAAGTGAAACCACCTCAGAATACCTCCTACCCATTAATACCAGTGGATGTTAACAGCCTCCAGCTCACCAAGGTTTCCAGACACACAGCATCTGAAAGCTGAGAGAGAAACTTCTAGTATTAATTCCTCTGAAGATGTGTTGAGAGACATGTCCTGCACAGCTACCAGCTGTGATTTCATGCCCAGCAGCAAAGCCTTGCCGGCTCAGGCTGCAGCCTATTGCCCCAGATACAACGGTTAGGACAACTTCAAAGCAATTTTTTGAGAAGTGCACATTGCATATGTGTACACAATGGATATACACAAAACAAATGAGACATCCGAAACAGTACAGCAAGAGCACAGGTTAAGGCTACAGAACAGCCATATCCCTAGGACTAGTGTGCCCCAGGAGCTATTTGGAAAGAGCTGTTTTTCCTGGACTAAAAAGAGTGCTTTGTTTTGCTTTAGCTTTTCCTGCTTTGAATTACGAGTATCTTCTGAAAATACTGACATTCCCATGAAGATAGGAATACTACCCCCACAATTCCTTTAAAATTAGGAAGACACCATTTTTTGTGATTATTTTAGTGATCTGTTCAGTCAGAGTAACACCAAAAAAGGAGGGAGTGTCAAACACTTCTGATGCCCTTAGGTAGGTTTGTATGTATGTGTATGTCTGCATTTATATATATATATATATGTATATATATGTATGGTAGCCTGAGGCTGCCAGAAACTTTGCCTGCTGAATGAATTATAGAACAGGAAGCAGATGGGCTGTGTATATGAAACAACCACTATCTGGCATGATGTGCTGTGCAATTTGGCTGCAAAGATTAAATTGAGCTATTGAATGTTTAATACACTATGCATAACAAATACAGCCAGAGCCACAAAACAGCATAAATTACAGAATTGGTATTCACGCTGCCTTTCCCAGGAATCAATACACTGCCACAGCTCATAAGAGTCTGTTGTTTAATACACATAAAGAAGAGAAGAATTCTTCTATTAAAATGAGTTATCTGGGCTATTTACCAAAGGCAGTGATTTAACAGTGGTAAAGTCTATGTAGTGCTGTTGAATGCAGATGATAATACTTCTTGTCCTTGTCGGCCTATTTCATTGCTCCTATCAGTTGCTGCTCCTGCAAGGTCCCCTGGGTACATTAGCAGTCAGCCCAGGAAGTGTGTTTAAGTAATGGACATAATGTTCACATTTGCTAGACCAGCCTTCTCCCTAATCATGAATTATTCTTCCCCAAGGCTCAATTGGAACATTACTTTAGAAGCAGAAGATTTAATCCTTTTCAGCTGATTGGAGGGAATGATTACAGTATTATTTTCTTGTACAGGCTGTCTCCAGTGAAGGTGCCTTTTTCTGTCCCCATCTTTAATAGGCAGCAATCTTTATTTCCCTGGAGGGAAATGGCAATGAATTCAAAATGGGATAAATCTTCAGGAATGTGAGGTGTTGAGACTGTAGATCACTGACGGTTAGTTAATTAGTTTAGCCCTTGCTTGTTTCATCTCCAAAACAAAACACCTTGCTAGGAGGCAAAAGGAAGGAAACATGCAAATAACCAATTACACTACCTAGAAATCCCAGCCTCTGTGCACCTGATTTTAGAGGGTAACCTTCAGGTTTGATTTCTATTTGATACAATCAGTCAAATAAGCAGTGCACTGTTCCCTTGGACTATTCTGACGTCTGAGGATTATTTGACCTGCAGAAATGGATTATATCTTTATCCAGTGGATACTGTTGAAACAGATACAGGCAGGAGACTACAAAAGGAGACATTTATAGACTAGCATGAATATGATTGCAGTTGGCATATAGAGATGTGTTTACTCAGACAGTGAATCCTGTATCCTGTGAGATGGAACAACAAATATATTCTTTACACACAGACATTAAACGTAACTTTGAACACTGGACCCACAAACAACTGTTTGAGTTTTTAATGACTGATGTTTCATCATCAAAGGTGGGGAAAAAATTATAATTGTATCATCTTTATTCTACTTCAGAATATGATTTGAAAGTCTAATAATTCTCAATCATTTTTCTTTCAATGTACTGGGGTAGAAGCAAGTGATCTAAAAGTTTTGAAATCCTTGCACTGAGTTAAATGAAAGCACAGTTTTTGCCATTGCACAAGCACTTTTTAATTCCCCTAAAACTTTACTCATGGGGCATACTTTTAAAACAATAAACATTGGAGGAGAAGCAATACAGGCTTATTAATGTACTTGTAACCCAAAACCTTGATCAGCACCTCTTGAATTTAAAGAAAGGCCCAAATCTGTCATTCTGCAATTTATTTACAGAGTCATGATATCCTGACCTTTCTTATAAGTATACTATATAGCCAAGAGATGAGTACAGTGCTTGGAAAGTGTAGGAAATCAAGAATGCCTTGGGTTGACATTTTTCAATCTCTAAAACAGTGGATTAAAAAATATATATATATATTTTAAAATTAAATTTGCAGGAATAAGATATGGTAGAATAAATAATGATTATTTTGTTAAATGTAATGTATGAAAATTGAGGATGAGAAGCTTTTCAAGGGCTATGCCAACTTGGGTTCTTTTCTTCTTTTCTTTAGTATACAAAATTATATTGTGATACAGAATAAGAGATATATATATTAAAAGTAGAACCAATTATTTACAACAATTTCAAACACAAGAATATTTCTTCAGTTCTTGATAACAAGTTGAAAGGTCACAGAGAACTTCTATCTTGGTATGTGGAGTGTGAGGATTTTCTCAGTAGGTGAACCTGGAAAGTGCTGATGTTCACACTCTGCAGGCTCACCCCATAAGCAAAGCATGAAAAGCTTTCCCCTGAGGTTCCTCCCTGAAACACTCCAATCTGAACTCAGTCATCAACTGCATAAGAGTTACCCCATAAATGATATTTGGATTTTACATTATTTGGTTTCATTTTTCTGCATTTACAGTTCTTTGCATAATGGGTAACGTTCACAGCCCAGTTATTTTCAGTAAAACTTAACCTAAACCTAATTTGCCGCAAGCAATGACACACAGCAATAGTTTGAATAGAAACTCTACAAATATCACACTTGAAACTTGCATATGGGATTAATTTTTTTTTTTCTTCCCTTAAGATATAGTGCATTGTCCTTCAGGATCAGGACTTCTGTCTGTAACAATACGTAACTGTGGACACAGATTTACTTTGAAAAAAGAAAGACATTTATCACCTCACTGAACCCTGGAAAAGGGTGTGGGGTTTTATTTAAAAAAGAAAAATGGAGTAGGTTTGAACTGCAAAGATCAGAAAGATGATGACAGGCAGTGAACACAATTGATCCTAAGAATGATCAACATCTGAATATTAAACCATTGCCGGGAGTGGAAAATCAGTTTGCTGGAGATGAGCATCACAATAGTCAAAGGAAGAATATCTAGGGTTTAATATTTGACCCTTAACTGCATGAATGCTTAGCACCTCTGAAAGACAATTAATTCAAATTTAATCACCCTTGGGAGTTACTCTATTAGACACTATAACCAAGAATCCTTGCAAATTTTGCAGAAGATAAAGGGGAATACAGAAGACACACTCCTCCAATGCCAGTAGAAAGCTGGGATTTCTTCATCTGTGATGTTTTAACAAGGGTTGGGAGCACTGGCAGCTGACAGCAGGAAATGTCAGGGATTTGAATCTGCATATGACTTAATTAACATGGTCAATATTTCTCTGTAAATAGTATTCCCCACAGTAAATATTTGGTTGGTTTAGCTAATACTTAATCACAAGTAGGTATTATTTTTATTCAAAGGCCCCTTAATATTTCTCCTATATTGATGTCCATTAGTAGGGAAACTGTACAAATCTAGTAAGAGGCTGCCCACTCCCAAAGTAGTATCTGAAAACCACACATTTCAGAGTGACAAGTACAGAGGGTATGTACATCAGTACATAGGGAGTATAGAGGAAAACTATCCACACCCTGCAACAGCAGTTCCCCCAATCATGTTACCCAGAGAGCACATAGAGCAGCACATTGAATGGTATCTCAAGCTGCTTCATGACCTTAGCAAATCTCATACACCTATGCCCAGACATCCAGTATAATTTCCTCAGTCACTTCTGGTTTCTCCAGCAACTCTGCTCTCTCCCTCCTCAGGAGCTCCACAATATTAACTCCCCAAGATTTCATACCACCATTGCATCATCAGGAATAATTCAGTTTGATAAGTGAAGTGAGCTGAAGGTGTTCAAAGATGTCTTGCAATTGTTTGTCCATCATTTTCCTCACTTTACTCCCAGAAAGATAATTCATCATTTCTGGATTACTAAAATCTGATATATATTCCTTCAGATACTAATAATTGGGCCAGTTTCTTCCAATGAGAAAAAAAGTTGAACAGGACTACAAGAAGAACAGAGATAAGAGACCTTTGAGTTCTTTTGAAATCCCACTGTATTTCTGAGTTGCATGAACACCACACATGAAAAACATTTTCTGGCAATAATTCTCACAGCTATTTTTTTCAATCATCAGTAGTTGAAAATAAAGTTACAATCAACCTTTGTGTGGTCTAGTGGAATAGAAATATATAAAATTGTTGATAATGATAGTGAATAGAAGACACTTCCCAGCTGCTAGGAAGATGTTCCATTTTAAAAATGTTCAGTGCTATTTATTTTTTGATTCTGTGGGAAAAAAAGAATACAAAAGTATTTGCTCTGAATGCATTCTGTGAATTAACTAACAAACAAGAAAAGGCTAACTACAACAATCATCTCTTCTTCATTCAGTGAAATGAGTTTGACATGATTTCTGTGTTATTTGTAGATAACTGCCAACGGGAATTGTTTGAAAGTACATTTGTGTTCATCAAAAGAGCAATCCCACACAAAGCAGGCACCAAAACCAAAGTACAGATGACAGTTCACTGAAGTGAGGCCACCAGCAATTAACGTCCAGAACACAAAACAAAAACCAGTTCAAAATCAGTAAGCCACTCAGCTTAATGAATAAATCCCCTCCAAGAAGAGTTACCATAGAGAAAAGTGAATGACTAAAAAGCAGTGAGGTATTCAGCATTATTCTGATTTTAATAGTAATTGTCACAAATTTATGAACAGTCTCACGTGATTAAGTTTCCCGAAACAGCAGGAACATATTCCTGAAATAGCCATCCTATATGCCATATTCAAGTTATAAATATTAATATTTCTCTAATAATTTTAGTTCAAAATATGTAAATAGTTCTGCGTGTAAGAGCAGAAACTAGAACTCAAGTCTTTCACTGCATTCCCCAGCTAGACAGTCACATTCACTACACTTGGTCCAACAGACAAAGGCATGGGGAATGCAGGGGTAAGTGAGAGGAAGAGGGAGAGATGGTCATTAACGTATTGTGTGTGAAGTTCAGTTCCATAGGTTTGCTTCAGATGAGTGGAAAACATGCCTGCTCGACCAGGCCCTACAGGAGATTGTGCCTGCAGAGAAAGGTGGTGGAAACTCGAACAGTGTTGCTTTTGAATACTGGCAAGGCTCAGGCACAGAGTGTCTCTGCACTAGCAAGACAGAAACATTTTTGGGCAGACCTCTAGGGACTAAAAACTTTTACTGCCAAAAAGAAAAGGTGACTAAAAGCTTGTGCATGGGGGTGTGGATAACGCTTTTGGATCTGATGCCCAGTTCTACTTACATTCCTTTGTGGGGACTAAACAGCTTTCTGAGAAAATAAAGCATCAAGTATACAGGACTTGAACCCAGGTGTACCAAACACGTGTCAACCACCAGCTCAACTTTCCTGCCATAAGGTTGACCTTACAGTGCCAGAGACAGACTTTTATATTAGTTCTCCGTTAAGCAGTAGCATGGAAATGGGAGCATCTTCTGGAATGCTGAGTTTAATACACCCATTAAAGGAAGGGGCATATTCAAGCTGATGTCAAAAAGCTCGCATTCAAATCCCAGCTTTGTCACTGTTTTTCTTGTCTTTGAAAAAACATGCAATGCTTTAGTCTTAGTTTTCCCATCTTCATAATGAAGTTAGAAACCTCTTAAACAATCCTAAGAGTTATCATTATTTGTAAAACAGTTGAAGCTCAAAAGTATTGTGAAAGGTATGTTGGGGGTTTTTTTGAAGTATTTTTAGAAATTGTACATGGAAATAGTTGTATTAAGTATTGCAATAAGTTGCAACATTTAGAGAGGCATAAGCTCATTATGAAGATATCATTTTCTTTTCGAACAGCAAGACTATAAGTTTATTAATATCCTTCTCTATCTATTCAGTAGTTTCCACAGAGATATGCCAGAAAATACCCCATGGGAATTTTGCTCTCAAGCTAAAAGAATATTATTTAGCCCTTGAACATTCAAGGGTCAGTGTAACAGAAGTAAAAAGATATTTTTCCTAAAACAGCTTTAAAAGAGACAGTACAGCTCTAATGGAGCAAGAAAAAGCTAATATTAGATGGTCTTCTTTTACTTCTGAAGACCTATATTGTCAATAAAAAAAAAAAAAATTAATTAGATTTTAATTGCTGGTGACTTGGAGAATGTACCCATCTTTTGACTTCACTGAAATTGTGCTGTCAAACAAGTCCTATGAATCTCCTTTCATCTTCTTTACTCACTTGTACAGTGCTTGAGACTGTGCACTGACATATTTGAGAATCAGTTATCACAAATATAACACATTACTGAGAACCAACTGTGCTTGTGACTCTGCCAGAATGTTTCTGTTCTTGAAATGCTCAAATGTCAGGTCGGGGTAATGAAATACTCAATGCTCAAGGTAACTTTAGTCCAACAGAGAAAGCAGCAATGTCTTTTTTTTTTTTTTCTTTTTCTTTAACCCAGAAAGATTTTACTGGCAAATAAAATATTCATTTCAAATCAAACTTTGGGATGGAAAGGATAAGATGCATCCAGATTTCAGTTCTTCCAAGGTCTTAAAGAAAATTTCCAGATAATCATTTGCATATGCACTTTTTTTAAATGAATCCTACACATCAACAAATTTTTGTCTCTGAAGCCTTTTATCACGATAACTGTATGCAGAAGAATTGCATACTCTTCTCTAATAAAAATATAATATCCACAATACTGTCACCAGCTGTTCAGTTTTCTAGAGCATACTGAAATACAACACAGTCAATATTCTCACCTACCTGAAGAAGTCTACACAGATCTGTGAAGACCACACCAAAAACAACAGCAGCAACACCTCCTAAAGTAGGATTACTTCTCCCTTCTTCTGCTCTCCTTATTCACATGAATATCATGCAGTTAAAACAAAATCTATACAGACCCAGGCTACGTAAATTTACCTTGACATCCAGTCACGCTTATGCCCTAACTCTACAACTTGTATATGTAGAGCCACTGCCCGAGAGGGAGACTTCGGTTTTGTGGAGATTTACGAGTTGGTAGCAGAGTTAATTTCATTGTAAAAATAACTACATTGGATAATACATATATGGAACACCTATATTTTGGATAATAATTACATTGCACAAAAAAGGGAGAAAAAGCATCCTTGGTCTTATCATTTCAAAGTACAGCTGCTGTGGCCTGAACTCTGTACACTGCATGTCCCACCAAGACACAAACAGAAAACGATGAGGAACCAGTTGACTGCTCCTCTCATTCTCTCAATTAGGCAGCTCAGATTTTGATTTCAAATTTTCAACTGGCAGAAAGCCTGGAAAATTGGTTGAGTGAAAATTTGAAATGGTGGGAGTCAGAATACCTTCCCAGGATTATTTACAGTCTTCCACCATCCTTTTTTCAAGCACAGGTACAGTGTGCAGCAGCACAGGAGATGTTTTAAGTCCCAGAGCCTCAGCCTGACAGCTTTGCCACGGTGTAACAGCCAAGTGTGAAATCGTCACTTACTTCAACTTGCTTGGTTATTACTACAAATTAATAAGGACAGAGCAGAAGGTAGGCTAAGAGGAGAAATAGCTGTGCTTTTCAGCAGGAGGGATGGCCAAGCAAGCCCCAGGGCAGCTGCCAAGCTCAGGCTGATGCCTCAGCTGGTGATGGCAGCAGAGTCGGGACAAAGGCAATCTGAAGCTGGGGTCTGTGGCTACAGCGTGCTTCACAAGTCAGGAAGTTTGGCTGGCCTCTGATCTGAGAAGAAAATTAACCTACCACGACCAATTGATTTATCTGTAAAATGGAAATGTTCTCAGCAGATGCGTGGTTGGAAAGCCTCTTCGAAGTGGAGCAATTTAGACCCCCAGAGTTTGCCACAGTCTGAACCCCAACCCACTGCTACCATCCTGCCCTCAGCAGGGTTGCCGCCCTTTGTCCCACACTCACCATGAAAACAATGCTGTATTTTCAGACAACCTGCTTATTGTGAAAGCTGTTGTGGTATCCAGGTTCTTTGTTTCTCCCTGCTTTTTCTTTTATTTAAAGCAATTCTATTTGTTCTTCAGTATCTAGAGGTAAAAGCTCAATCCCTGAGGAAATATATGGTACATATTTTCAACAACTGCAGTATGCACTTATTTGTGAAATAGTCGGGTGTTGTTTTATAAACGCCTTTCAGAAACACAAGGGTTTTCAGCCCATCAGGACATTTTCCTATTTAAATATTAATTTTAAAACCTTGCCAAGTAAATCAGGAAGTTGAGAAAGAAATTTTACAGTGCACAGAAAAGCAGCTGTTTTCTCCCCCTCAAGTCCTGGTAATTTAACCAATTGTTTCTTTAAATAACGGCAGCAACAACAAGGAAGGCAAATAGTAACTTTGTTTCATTACACTACAGAGCCAAATTAGCTTTTGCAAGCGTTTCCAGCAGAAGACATGTGTGCACTAAGTTGGTATTTTTCCATGTGGAGGGCATGAGAGGACATATAAATTTAATCACACATTACATTTCAAGAGCTTTTTAGTATGTGAGGGGACAAAATATTCTTAGCTGCTGCTTTAAGATCCTGCAGAATTCCCAAGCAAAACTTCGCCAACACAAGCCAAAAATCAGTACATTAAAAGTATCACTGAAAAGCTTTGAACTTTGGCCTCTTGGATAAAAACTGGTTTAATACAATGCCAGGCTGGGAAATTTGAACATAATATAAGTAGATTTAAAACAAAACAGAATTTCTTTTTCTTTTATTTGAGAGGTAAAGAATTTAATTGTTCATAACAATTAACAGCACCTTGTGCTGTTCTCTTTACAGTAACTTTAGCTGAATGTCACACAGTCTTTTTTGCAACTATCAGTTTCGAAATACAGAACCACTCAAGTCAGCCACATTTATTTTTCAGTCAGCTGCGTTTATCATTTTGTTATTTCCACAAATACCTGCAGTCAGAGCATCCATTTTCTGAATACAAGCAAGGACACTTGTGCACTAAGAAAGCACTACCTCCTACAATGCTTTCTACTATCTTCTGTTTAAAAGTTTTACTGGTAAAGAAGCAGAAACAGTAATGTGAATCACATGTCACAAAATATAAGCCACAGAGAGAGAAAAGTAAAATAATCCAGGGATCCAAAAGTAGTACTGGTTATATGAGCTCAGTGACATTTTCATAAGTCAGGTCTGATTAGCGATTCAGTAATATGCACCTACGTAAGTTTTGTACCATTTTACAGTAAAGGAACCTCATCTAAAGGTCCAGAGGCAGAACACCCATCTTTCATACCTCAGAAGCTCATTTGTCTTGAGGTTCCCCCTTGTTTATCTTCTCTATGTGGGCATAGCTAGGTTATTGTTATTAACTAACAAAATGATGACACTTTGTTCAAAGTGCTTCTAAAAAAAATTGTACTTCCCTAATGCACTTAATACAGGCAAAGTGTATGGGGTAGCAATAGCAAGAATGTGTGTCCAAGTGCCTTGAAATGTAGAGGAAATCCTGTAGAAGCCTTTAAAATATTTCACAGTCCTCTCTGCTGATGAAGAAGGAGGCAGAGGAAAGCAAGTGTATGGATTTACAAAAATTACAGCTACAGCAATTCCAGAAACTCTGTTACTCCTACCTGGGCCAACCAAATCCTTCCCAGCAGAAAAGGAAGGGGTGTTTCCCAGTGGTAGCCACCAACATGATTGTATTTGTACAGGCACGTGCAAAAACCTAATTGTTGCCTAGAAAAAAAAGATAAAAATACTCCACACATTACTTTTGTGGCTCATTTATATTTGTGGAAAGGTGTACCTGTGGGTATACTTATGAAAGATTTGCAGCAAGTGGCTTGACAGCTCATTCAGCAGCTAGACTGTGGGAAAGAGCAGCAGTGCTTGAATCTCTGCCCATGAAGCAAACTCAGCCCACACACACGACACGCGCCGCAACCAGTGTGCATCTTCACAAAAGGGAAGTGGGTTTTATTTTTGTCTCCATCTCTCCTGTGTGCTTAGGAGATGAGCAGAGGGGTAGTTAGCTGCATGGGTTCCAGCGGGCTCCCGGTCTACAGGCTCTGCCTGCACCCAGCCCGGTGGGACCGCCAGCACACCGAACAAGCCACATGCGTATTATTTATCCTTTCGCTTGTAATTCTGCATCCACCAGTGAAAATACCTTTCCCTGAGGCCAAACTGAATCAGGCACTGATGAAACCATTGCCTCTACACTCCAAGAGCACTGAAGCCGAGCGCGTGAGCAGGCTGCAAGAGCCATCCTGCACGTAGGCTGCTCACCACACCAGCACCGAGCAGGCTAGGGCCAGCACTGGCCTGGGGAGGCCCGGGAAGCCGGAGGCAGCCATCCTCCAAGCCTGGGTGTGTACCACACGGTGAGGCTGCAGACCACTCGATAGAGAGCTGGCAGGCCTCAAAGCCCTGGCTGTCCTTCCCTGCTCCTAACTGCTGCCACAGATGTCCAGACTTTATTACGGAGATGAGCTTGGATGCCTGCAAGAACAGCTGGAAGTGGGGAGCAGCAGCCAGTCTAATTGGCTCCAGTACAGGCCACAGCCGTGTTAAAAGAAGCAAGAGGAAAGAAAGGGAGCTGTTTTCAGAGGCTGCAGCCACCGATGAAACAGTTAAAATAATTAAACGCTTTCCTAGTCTTCCTTCCCTGCTTAAAAAACTGCGTTAGATGCTACAAGACTATCACAAGACTGCGTCTGGGTGTTCTCTGTGGACCGAGCTGGGGAGGCCCAGTACACACCACACGGATGTGGTCTGTTCTTGGGGAAAAATGAGACACCCTGGGTTAAAAGTTGCATCAGACATCGGCACTCCCAGTGGGAGAAACGCCCTGCCGAAGTTTCAATTACAGCCAGAAGACAATCCACAAGATTGTTTAGGAACATGCAACATGTCTTCCAGCGTATTCCAAACATATCACTATGGGAGGGTTTAGCAGATCTTTGAGAAAAACAACAAAACCCACTTATATTTACCAGTGCTGTAGTAAAAGAGTGCTCAGGTATTTCTAATATGGGCAAAACCCAGAAACTTTGCTTCAAGTTTTTCTTAACTACTCTGAATATGCATCCAAATGCAGTGCTTGGAGCTACAAAATTTGATGAAGAGGAACAAGCAGCTCACTACAGAACGTGAACAGCTATGGTTACTAAGTTCAACTATAAAATCTCCACTTAACTGTAACAAGAACAAGACCTCCAATTTGCCACACATTTTGCCACTATGTACTAAAATCTTTTGTGCAGAGCACTTTTACCGAAATGAACTAAAAATTAAGTAGCAGAAAGAGTTGCAAAGATATAAGTTGCATTCAGACTGCATGCAGCACCTGTGATTGCTTTCTAGCACCTAGGTCAGATGTGGCCCCAGGGAAGAATGCCGAGATGCAGCACAAGTACATGGCACACAGGACTGAACCCCCTGGGGAGGAATCCTCGGAACACAGACTGAGAATAAGTTATGGTACACCCTGAGGAGTGTCTGGTTTGCTTGAGCAGCAGCAAAGATATTGGGACATCATTACAAGTGGAGCAGTCTGGAGATAGCCAGCCAAGAAATGATTTCTGCAAGGACATCCAGCAGATTAAAAAAATAGACGAGTAATGCAAAGTTTAAAGATTTGTAGGATACGAACCAAAGGACCATGCTACTGTTCTACCATTCTCTCACCTTTACCATATATCTCTTTTGATTGGGCTATTAAATACTAATTATTTTTCTTCTCTGAAGTAAACGTGCATCTGTGATTATTTAACAGTGTCATTAAATTTTGATAATTTTATCAGTATTTGACTTGTGTGAGTTTTCACACTGATTGCAATTTCACCCCACCCCTCCCACCCACCCACCCACCCACCCCCCCTTGCTCCCCCCCCCCCCCCCCAATCCCCGAGTCTCTTACATGCCACTTTCACCTTAATTAGAAATTTAATGTCCTGGCAACACACTAATATATCACCTTTGCCATGAGTGAAATATATGTTATAGTCTAGAAGCATATTGTATTAACTATGCTAGCAGTATAATGCATTTTCTTAATAGGAAAAACAACCATAATTTATAAACCACCACTTTTGTGTCACAGCTCACAATTTTGCTAGTCTTCTAAGCAGACATCTTCAAAACAATTTCTAATGATCCAAACTAGAGGAGTTATGGTCCCGTTTTTTGGTTAGTCTTGACATAATTCTTGTAGGTATGAAAGTTTAAATTCCATGTCTACTGCCTGTAAAATATTTTGCAGCCTCTGACAGGTAACACTTGAAATTGCCTCCAGATGAATACTATCATTTTCCAGTAACATAAAAAGCCATGTACATTATTTCTTTGCCTTTGCTGCTAAAGTAGTGACCAATCGATACTCAGAATGCAAATTACCAGATGCATCATATCAATATTGTCAGAAGACTCAATTCTTTTGACAAGGGAAGTAATGAAGCAGCACTTGCTTCTAGACTAGCATGACTTGAGTATGGGGGTCTCACCAGAATCCTGTACCAAGTTCCTCACTGACCTTGTACAAGACATTTCACTAATTAAAAAAAAGCAAAAAGAAATAGTTATAGACTGCTAGTTAAAAGCAAGAAAAAAATTACAACAAATAACTAGCATTTTCCAATATGGGAAATAAATCAAGCACAGCTCATCAAACAGCTGTACGACTTGCCACTTACTTGACCCGTTCTTTCTGATTTTTCTATGAAGAACCTGGATAACATGGAAGAGGAGTCCATTTTGAAAACATTAGTCTGGGAAAGTTAGTCTGACTACCATGGGAAGTAGAATTATGAAGTAAGCAGGATAAGGTCAACACATTAACATTTACATGAATTCAGATCCCATATAACTTTAATCCTCTTCAGTGACAGGCAAACCATCAGAGGGGTGGAAATTAGACTTCAACATTAATTCAAAATGCCTGGTTTAACCTTTAGAAAATAATTCAATTTTCTCTTCCTTCCCCTTTCCTGTTCCCCTGTTTCCATACACTACGAAGGCGCTTTTCTGTTTCTTCAAAATTATCTATGTCTTTTTCAAGCTTTCATTTAAAATTTGGAGAAACTGCCCATGCACTCTTTATGAGACCTAAAGTACACATGTGGGACTTAAACTCCTTTCAAACTCTCCATGCCTCTTTCCTGTAGACTTAACTGAACTAACAAAGACAAATGAGTCAGGATTAGCTTCTATTCACCCAAAATACCAGTGGACAAATGTTAGCTGTCACTGCCTGGGAGTTCCAGGTGAACTTTTCAGTAACAAATCACCTGACAACAGACAAATGGGACTGAAGTTACAAAGAAGGGCACTCACCAATTATTTTGGAAAGAGGAGTTAAGAATTAATATTCCAATGGAGGAACACAAAGGAGAGAGAGGGAGAGAGGACCCCAAGTCTTGAGTAAATGGGACTTGGGAATACTTAAAAACAGTTAGAAGACTAAAGCTTCAGAAAGTATTTTATTTTTTCTGGCTCCATGAGGCTGTCTAGGGCAACAATCATCCTTCTCACAGGGATCCTTCAAGTTTCTCCAGACAGGTGGGCTGCAGCTTGCAATGTCTAGAAAACTGCAGCTCTGGAAAGGCTTGGTTTAAGCAATCTGGGTGTCCTAGATCAGCAGGATTGTGATAACAGTGTCTTTGTCTTAGGCAAGACATCAAAGAGAGTAAAATACACTGCTCAGAAGGACCAAACACACTCAGATTCAGACCCAAACTGGTAGGAGCCAGCTTGTCTTGCTGAGAGACAGTCTGCAAAGACGGAAATTATGCCAATACCATGATATCCCTATTTCTGACCACACCAGCATAAGTCCTTCTTCCTTTCTAGAAAGGATTTCTGTTTACCTTCATATAGGTTAGTGTGAGAGTGCTTATGAGACTGTATCACTCTAATAAACATAAATATCTTAATAGCTTCAAAACAGAAAAACTTTTGTTAAGACAAACATCTGCTATTTCTCTTTAGATAAGGCACTACAATTGTACATATAGACAAAAATGAGGATAGCCGGCTCCTACATAGGATGAGACACAAGAACATTACTGAAGGCAAACACATGCAAGAGTTCTGGAAATGTGATCATGCTCCCTGAAGACACTAAATTCTTCACACAGGGACTTCAGAGAACAATTTCTCCTTACCCCTTCGTGCTCCTGAGGGGAAAGTGAACTCACCCAAGTGGTGAGGGCCCAATAGGAGGAAGTGGCAGTGAGCTCCAGCTAGCCCCTGGAACAATCACAAGTGCTTTTGTACTTTGTCCACCTGGCATCACCTCCAGGTGATGTGGAATGTCATGTGAAGCAGGACACCACTAAAGAAGTGGTTCTTAAATTCAAAGGTGCATGACAAGAACAAAAAAAATCACAGATTCCAGTTCCTGAACAATAGATAAAACTATCTGTTTATTCAATTTCATTTCTATTTAAAAAAAAAATAAATAAAGCCTGAATCAAAGCAATCTTGCTTATTTTACTTGCTTCCATCATCACTGCAGTCAAAGAAGTTCTATTCTTCTCATTTCTTGCCTGGCACAGACTTACTTTATTTTAAATACAAACCACTATAGTACTTGGTTGCCAAATTGCTGCATTTTTAAACATTCTAAATAGGACATTAGTTCATAGCATGAATGTTTTGAAATCTGATCAACAAGCTGTTTCTCAATACATTAAGCAAAGCAAGCAAAATTAGGCTGTTTTATGTCAGGTACTTAGCACAAATCCCTTAATAATGTGTTTGAGTGCAGAAACCATTAATAAATGCATAATTCCCTAAGACAGGCTTGATTAATTAAGTCATATGTGTATCCTTCTAATTAAAAAAAGAACATTAGGCAGATGAGTGGAATTTCTGAGTACAAAATTCAAAGGCTGTTTTGTTTTTATTTGAACAACGAAAGAAAAGCTGCTCGTTAATATAGCTGCCAAAAAAGCAGCAAGAGTGCTGACACAAACCCCCAAAACTCTGACTTATTCAAAACAACTAAGTATTTATTCTCTTATTTGTAGTCCAATTTTTAATCAGGTAGCTACTTGATTAATCCAGGCAGGTCAGATTACAAGGGCAGCTGGTGCTAATATATACATAAGCAGATACATTTGTTTCATTTATTCTCAAGTAAATTGTCTAAACCCAAAGGCTTAGAGGTTTTTGAACTCTCAGAGAGAACTATTTTATGAAAAAATAACAGTCTAATGGTAGACTCCAGACTCTTCCCAAGCACGCACTTTACTGTTGTGTGGACTGCAAATTTTGGTATTATACCATAATTTGCAGCAACACTGAAGTAATAACTATTTTTAAATGCATAGTTCTTCTATTAAAACAATTAGCTTTTTGAGGTTCCTTTTTAAAACAAGTAAACAAAAATGGAAAGAACGGAAAATATAATGTTCTAAGGCATAACAGGAACATCAAATATTCTGCTAAGCTAACAGATACAGTTAAGCATAACAATTTTGCCAAGGTTATTTTTGTAGATAAGTAGGATTGATAACAGTCAGCAAAATTTCCTATAGCAATGCTAGTAGATAAGCCCCACATGGTAACATCTTAGTCTCAGAAACAGGACCCTGTTGAGGATAAAAGGGTAAAGTTAGTGGCCTGTAGGTAGGCAAGCCTGGTACCTACCTGTAAGGCACAGAAAACAGACTGATCTGCGGGATTAGTCCCAGCTGGGGAAAGAACTCCACTGCTTTGAGCAGGGGGGTGAACTACATGATCTCCAGATATCACTTCCAACCTAAATTATCCTGTGACTGGGCCCTTGAGGCACTGACCTACTTAGAGGAACACAGTGTCCGATGGCTGTTTAATTACAGAGAAGTGCTTTGATTTTGATGAGAAAACAACCACGTGTCTGAGAGCAAGAGTGAAAACAGTAGGCAACAATGAGTAAGCAGCAGCAACTGATAGACCTGATATAGGCTTGACAAAATACACTGTATTCATGGGACAGGGAGGGGAGGGGAAAGCAGGAACAAGGGCGCAGAAGTGATTTGACAGCATCCCAAGAAACCTTATGGGGCTCAAAATAGCTGACAAAATTGGCCTGAATCTGCTGACCTGAAAGAGGCTAAAAGTCAGACACCAGATCCAGTTATAAAGCCACTAAATTGGTTTCTTGAAGGGATTAAGTCTTTCAGTTCTTCAGCTCCTACATCCTAGACCATCAACATAAGCAACACTCCACAATAACAAGCAAACCAGCTCAACATAAAACCAGCCAGACGGCTACTGCATGTAGTCATAATTGGTTGGTGCAGCCAGATTTCCAGGCCTTATGCCTAGGCAATTAAATAACTCCCAACAAGAGTGAAAGGCGGCCCACCATGACTGCTAGTCTTTCCCCGGAGTCTTCATCTAAATGAGAGTTAGCTGGGAGAGTGGTCTGAAGCTTAGACAGACAGACTGAATCTGCAGCTATGAAGAAGCCAGTACATTACTACCACATCAATGAATACAAGATGACTTGCTGCACTGGATATATGAAAGAGGTTACATGAGGGTGCAACTTTTGTGCAACCTGGAATGTGACTTTGAATTAAGCAGCATTCACTTTATTGGACAAGTAAGAACTGAATACAGCTCACCATTTCAGTCCCAGCTCCCAAATCTGGCTTACATAGCACCTGTGGAGAGGCATACAAGGAGAGGAAAAAGATTTATCTGCTGTACCACTTCTTTGGGACAGGTGTTTATCCAAATGCATGAAACTTTCAGAGACAATTCACAGACCTTCCAAGCACTGAATTCCAAGACAATGCAATTGGCATCAGCAGTCTTCTTGACTTGAGGGGAAGTCTAAGATCTCCATAGAGAAAGAGAGGCTTAAGTACCTCTATCCAGAAAGACATACAGCACTGCACTTAACCTTTTCTGCTTTTGCCATAACATATATGCAGGCATCTACCAGACTCTCTGCTTAGTAGACTGATACAGGGCTACCACTCTTCAAAAATCCAGTAAAGAAGACTTAAACCAACAAGATATCCAGCATGAGACAACAAATCCTGTTCCTAAAAGGTTAGAGAATTACAGCAGATCTACAGAGACAAGATGTTGGAAGGGACCAAAGAAAAAGAACATGTACAGTAAAAGTCTGGTTGGAAAAGGTTTAAATGAGGAGACAGGGAGAGTTGTTAGGAGAATCTTGAAACTTGAAAGTTTCTTGCTTGATGGCAAGGACAATAAATATGATAGGAATGGCAGAGAAAACAAATACAATCGGTCTGGATTTAAGTGTTTAATAGTAAATCCTGCTAAAAAAAAGGCTCCAGCTTGGCCCCAGCTGGAGAAAAGAAAGAGAAAATAAGGCTTCCATATTCTAAAGGGATCCGAGTTTAATGGAATTGACTTTTGGCATGGGAGGAAGAAACATCTATCCTACAAATCAGCCACCTTTTCCACCAGTCTTGCTTTCCAACATAACTCAAACTCTCTGTGCCTTCCTGGACTGTAATTAATTCCGTGCAATCATTTCTTCCTTCTAGGAAAACTGTTTTCTTTCTAAAACTTAGTTACTAGACTAGTTTCTTCTGTTGTTCTGAGCTCTCCAACTTGTTCCTGTGCTGTCTGCCATCTCCCATGCCCTTTGTCCATTGCCCCCCACCCTAGAAGATTTGCCAAGCTTAGTACACTTTCAGGAAGATACAGTCTCTCTTATCCTCCACTCATCAAACTCTTCCTTTACTCTCCTTCTTTCTACTGTTCCATCCACAACCTCTTCAAAATCCTACATATTTTGTTTTCATGTTTTGGGTTGGGGTGGGAGTTGTTTGGGGTTTTTTTTGAGAAAAAAACATATTAATCAGTTATACTGAGTATGAAAATGAGAGCTAGAATGGTCTAGAACTGGACAGTTTGACTGATGAGGCTATTCCTGGCTTAAATGATTTCAGAATGTGATTGAAGTCATCCTGATATCTAAATAGAAATCAAAATCAGGCCTTGCTCTGCGGACAGGCATTGCAAAATCTCCAGTAGGTGGATTTTTGTCAATAATGTTAGTTTTCCCTGAGTGTTTGTTTTCTGCTATTGCATGCCCATGGCTTCTGGCTGCCAATACGCTAGGGTGCATGTCTATTCCCTGAAGATCAGCATTGTATCACAGGTCATGGTTCCTTGGGACTCAAGTCAGATTAACATCCAGGCCCACATGGTTTAATCTTTTAAGGTTAAAAATCGCATCACACCAATTAAAAAAAAAAAAAATTACAGTTGCTGATATACATAAGAAGTTTTCCTCTCCTTCAAAACCTTTCTCCCTCTACTGTTTCTCTTGCTCTCTTTCCTGGATCAAAAAACTAAGAGACCTGGACAATTTGAGAATACATCTTAAAGAAAGCACTGCTTTTCCCTCTGTGTTTGTTTTTTTTTTTAAATACTCATTTCTCTGCTTTGTAGAAAATGTTTACAGTCCAAATATACACAAAAAGGAGAACAAAATGGTTCATTTTTCCCTTTCCAACAAACATATAGTAAAACAGCATTTAGACTATGTGTGCTGACATACTTCAAAAACAAGGGGAAAATATTTGGCAGTTTTCAACTTTACTAAGAATAGCACCTCCGTCTTTGTAAGGCCTCACTCCAGTGGATCTCAGGGACAGACAATGAAGCATGGCCTTCCAGAGACAAGTTTCCTCAACAATTACATTTTCCTGCCTTGTACACAATCCCAGTGTTATTAAATGTTTGCAGACCATTTGCTGCAGGAGACAAGGGCACAGCCAATTCAGACCGAAGACTGGAACAGGGATAAACACGGAAATTCTGGAACCCACCTCACGGCCAAGGGTCTGGAGCGAGGGCCAGGATACAAGCCGAGGCTGAAGCCAAAGACAGGAACAGAACAAGCTGCCAAGAGGCAGGAACCAGAGCCAGGATATGATCCAAGGGTTGGGAGCCAGAGCCAAGATGCAAGCCAAAGGTCAAGAACAGCTGCCAGGGGCTTGGATCAACAACAGGCTTCAATCGTTCAACAGCTGAAGACCAAATGCAGACACCACTTTAACACCCAGCAACTAACTACGTGGGATGGCCACACGTGTGACTGTGCTGCTGAAAAGCACCAGGCCTCCCTCACCCAGCAATTTCTAACAGGCCCCAGCTAGCACTGAACTCAGGCCAAACCCAGCAGTCCAGACCCAAATAAGCTGCAAACTATTGCATCATAGCTAAGTATCAGTACTGGGGCACGAGGTAAACTCTGAAAGTAGCATCACAGCTTTCTTGCTCCCAGAGACCTGAATCAGCCTGATAACACGGTTCATTACACATAACACATGCCTGCGGTTCTGCATCCTTGTGCCTTTGGCAGGGTGAGCTACAACATACATTACTGCCACTGTGCATCAGGAAATGGGATGGCTAGATGACCGAAGTGGAGATCGAAACACAGAAAAGTTACAGGTACAAAACTACTTTCAAGGTTAGTTTCATCAACAAACTTGTGGCTGTGTAAACAGATATTCCAGTAAAGCCAGTTGGAAAGCTGGACCCTTTATCAATAACCAGGCTGTCACCTTTGCTAAAACAAAATTTAGGAGAAAAGCCAATGTATAAATACATCTTTGTGCACAGCCACAGACAAATAGCCATAGTGTCATAATTAACTCACTTTCTCCTATAAAGTCTGTAAAGTCTGAACTGAGAATTAGAAGCTTCAAAAATCAGAGCAGAAGAACAGCATGAAATATCTTATCACAATCTTTGGCTAGCCAAGGGAAACGAAAACCATTAATTGCATCCAAGCTGTAGATATAACAAGAGGGCTTATCTAATCTGTAAGCTAATAAACCCAAGTGGTGGTGGAATGAACCAAGGCAGATAATCAGAGCCCACTGCACTGACACAGCCAAAGCTCATTCAATAAGAATTAGAAGCACCAACAAAATAGAGTTGTCTAATTTGCCCTGATTAAATACCTGGCATTTCCCAAAACTTCATTCTCTCTGTATCATGTTTGAAACAAGTTTTACTGAGATGTATGTATTTTTCCTTTAAAATAGTCTTCAATTTTTATTTCTGCAGATGATGAATTACAGGCTGCATAGCAAAAAAACAAGTTTTACATTATTGGCATCCAAAACCATCAAGAGCCGCGCTCTTCTTTCTCTTTCACATTTGCATTTTACACCCTGCTGACCCAGGTCAGGTAAATGGCTGCTTATGAAGGAAAAAGGTGATGTTTTCACACCATTGTCTTTACAAAGAGTTTGTAAATGCATGAAAAGGTGAATTAAATTTGGTTTAGAGTTTATAGTAGCTTCTAATCTTTGCACTCATGATAAACACATATGTATACATGTGTGAAAAGCTGTAAGAGGTGGAGGAGAGGAAAGGTCTCCCTAGGTAGGAAGAAGGTCAGTGGTAGGGTTGTGCACTGGGATTCATTACAAAGGTGAGTCCAACAAACCTACATTCATCTTGATTATTTGACATGGCCCTTCTTTGTCCTAGACAATACACATGATGTCCCTGTGTTGTCATATGATGTCATGAAGTTCGAACTCATCTACAGGCATTCTTTTAAGAGCATCCAAGAGTGGTTTTCATGGAGGAAAGGAAAAAGAGGAGGGCAAAAATTAAGAAGAAAGACATTTTGTTCAGCTTTGTTTGTAAAGAACCAAACTGCCAAAGCATAGATGAGCTTCCTTTCTAGATGAAATAACAGTTTGTGATACTAATATTTCCCTTTGCCAGAATCTCTGTAGGTGCATCTACTCCTAGTTAAATTCCAAATATTGAACATTATTTTTAAAATAAAAAGTCATTTTTGGAAAGCATCAACATTTCTGTGGGATTACAAAATCAGCACCTTGGTATTTGAGCCCAATTCAATTTCCCTTGGACTGGGAGAGTGGAACATGAGTCAATGATCCCAGTGAACTGCACATTGAAATTGCAGGCTAAGCAGAAGGGAAACCAAAATAATGTAGATGTATAGATTGATCTAGGAAAATCTCATTGCTGACACAGTGAGATCAAGAAATAATATTCAATGAGTTAGAGATTGCCCCCTTTTATTGTGTTTAAGTTTACAACAATATCATATTTAAAGAAGTAGGATAACAAAAAAAAATATGATACATGGTTTCCAAATGCTTTAAAGTATATTAACAAGTGCAAGTGATAGTGCATATCAATCCAAACCTCTCAAATAATGGCTGTTTCTCTGGTCTGTTAAAGAAACTAATACTCAGGCTTCAGGACATTTACAGCTTTAGGCTTTCATGTGGCTGTCCTCACCAGGAAATCAGCACATACTCTACGACAAGCTTTCCTCAGTGAAAGAGGCTGTGAAATGATAGCAGAGAGGTTTCCAGCTGAAAGCCTTTTGGGGGCGGGAGGAAGAGAGCAATCACTTCTCTAATTTCTGTGGGAACTGTGCTGAGGACATGGGTGTAATATTTCTTGCCACTGGTCAGATACCATTACTGAAGTCCCTTTCTTTTCTTTCCTTGAAGGTCTAAATCGTTCAAGTTGAATACTGAAAAATATCTACTATCAGTAGTAGTAACATCATAACTCATAAAGCATTTGTTACATAGGTATCAAGCATCTCCCAAACAAGAGTGTTAAAACCTAATATTGGAAATTTTTTGCAGAGTAAAGTAATATCTATGCATTGATAGGCACAAGTCATCTGGAGTTGTTAATATACTTCAGAACAGCTAGAAACCACTTACTTAGACCACCCCTAAAGCCTAGAAGAGTAAAAATAGTTTTCGGTCTGTTATTTAGCCTGAGGTTAAAAATACTTTGTGACAAGGTTTTGACATATATCCTACAAGTAGAAGCTCATTTCTCTACAAGGGAAGTAACTGACTGCTATTAAAGCTGGATGGGTTGTTAACAACACAGGTGCCCCTGTAATTTCACAGATGCCTGGAGGGTTCATCAGGTATCTCTTCACTTAAGCATCAGCAAGTGCCTGGAGGCAAAACCATATGGGATGAAAAGGACTCTTCCAGTAAAGTAATTTCTTACTTGTAAATCCTACTAATTTATGACCCTGTGTTAATGCCTCAAGCTCTTTGAAGAACTATTACATAAATCTTTTTTAACTGCATTATCATCTCTTGCACACAAACCATAATTTATTCTAAGGACTTCAAAGGTCATCAGTTATCCTGGCTGCAGCTCCAGCCTGACATGGCAATCCATTAAAAACAGAGACTCTCCCCAACAAAGGTTTTCACTTTAAATTGCCAGATAACTGAAACTGTTAAGTAGTCACTCTCAGACAAATAGTCATCATATTTTTATTATCGTTAAAAGCTTCTGTTCAACTCTGTAGGCTATTAAGACATCAGCTGTCTTCCCCATAGCCTGTATTTTTCAAGATTTATAAAATATCCTCATTATGATATGTTAATGTATATTTGACCTTGATAAGTTCCATCCCCACTATTATTCCAAACAAACTCTTAGAATGGAGCACACATCAGGGAAGAAGCTTCTGCTTTGCAAATGTATTCAGAAGAAAGGCACCCTTTTCCAAGTATTTCAAGCAAGATTTCTTTGGTGTTCAAAAAAGATCTGCCTGCTTCACATCTGTTTATACCCCTGGTTTGAATATGCTCTCTGTATCAAAAGGATAAAACTTCTATAAAAATATTTTGACTGTTTATCATAAAAAGTCAAAAAACCCCACCTCCAGAGTAACTGGAAAAATATACAACTAAAAGGAAAAACAAATTAAAAAGGCTTGAAAGCAACTCAAACAAAGAGGGATTTACCAAATGGAAAAGGCAGCTGTAATGGCTGAACTCTCTTTATCAGTATTCTAACAAATAACACCTCCTGTGCTTTAAATATTTAATGTGAAATCCATGGATTTATATAGCTTACAAAATGCCAGAGGCTTATTATCTTTACAGATTGCATGACAGGAATATTCATATCATTTGATTCCACTGTTTAAGACAACAGGAATTCCTCCAGGTGCTAATGGTAGATAACTTGTGTGCTGCTTCAATAATCTACTAATTATAGAATCCCTCAGGTAGAACAATGTCATTAATCTGATTAAATTATTTATATTTCTGGAAAGCAAAATCTTATTAGGTCCTTGGCATTTGACTGTGTATGTTATGCAGCTGTGTTTGTAGTTTATGGTGTGGAGGAAAAGGTCTGTATTTTATCTAGCCATCACCATAGCTGGAAGAGGACCAAAGTGTCTTATATCCTAACTTATAGTGCCATTCATAAATTCCAGGGCATGCTCTGCATTGCATAGGTTGTCCATTTAGAGCACTATAACACTTCTGAGAGTGAAGGTTTGTTGTGAGGCATTTACCAGGCACCTTATCTTCTCAAGAGCAATATAGCAACAGACATGGATGGATTCTCGTCCACCCACTACAGGGTAACCCTGTTAACACTAGTGAAATTATCAAACACAGTAATCTAAAATCAGAATCAAACCAACTGCCAGAATTAAAGTGAGGGTTGTTTCCTATTAAATACAGCAGGAAAAACAGAAATGCAACATATGTTTGCATAAAGCATGGTCAGATCCCACTTCAGTAGCTATGATTTTAAAACAGGAGGGAGCATAGGGGATCAGGAACTGGTATCTACCTTAACTTGTAATTTAACACATAATAGTGGCACTAAAACTAGATGCATTATAAGTCAGCAAAACCACAAATTTTATTAAGTATTTGCAGGACAGAAGATATTTTCTGCAGCAAGCATCTTCACATCACTTGGGGTGACGTGTTGATTGTTTATAGACAAGCGACAAATTCCACTGTCATCTCTGTACACCATCATGCAGTATATGGAACTTCTATTCTGTCAGACAGATCCATTTGAAACTTATCTCCCCACATTTTCACAGCAATTAGAACAACTGTAATCAACAGGAAGATGTTCCAGTAGTAAAGAAATAAAACCAACAGTACATTTTTAGTCACTTAAATATTAAGGTATTTAGAGAACTCTTAAGGATATGATTTGATGTTGCACCTTTTTTAACTGCCATATCAGATAACTTAACATGCGCAATAATTTATGGAATAATATCAAGCTGTCATTGTAGGTCGTGATTCTGCTAATATTTTTTTACAGTCGACTTAAATTTACATCCATTTAGGGCTAAGAACAGGCTTAAATGTTAGTGGTATCCCTTCAAGCAAAACATGACTGTTCTGCTTTTATAAAAAACATCAACTAGTATGACTTTAGCTTTTTGCCCTTGTAAACTTCAACACTTAAGTACAAAATGAACAGCATAGAAAAAGTTGAAAACACCAGTGTCCCACTGGGCAAGCATTAAAATACATGATCTAACAGTCTCTTCTTTCCTTAAAAACCTATGAACTTTTACATTTTAGATTTTGGTATGAAATTCAGTTTTCAGACCAGAAGTAACTCATACAGTACTTACTGTATGTAGTCAGCCACTCTAAATATTATAAAGCATTACAAGTCCTAACATTACTGGAGAAGCTACAGCCTTTTATTCCTTTATACAAATTACCAAAGACTCCTTCCAGTGAATTACTGGCTGTCTATCAAATGCAAAGGATATCTGGAAAGAGATTAGAAGGAGCAGTTTCACATATTCAGCTGATTCTTCTAACAAAAAATAATTTCATTTTGTGAGTCATCTTACTTTCTGGCAACAACAACAAAAAAAACGATAACACATTTCACCTCTGTCCTACGCAAATCTGGTCGTATAAAATGTAGGATGTTCATCATAGTGAAAGTGAGAAAGAAGAGTCCTCTCCACCCTCCAATAACAGCTCCTGCAATGAGTCATAGCAAAAAGTCACCTTGCATAAAACACAGTATCTCTCTCGGGTCAAACTCGCTGCTAGCTGATCTGGCACAGTATAACTGAAATTAATTAACCAGCAACCATTTGTACCATAAGAAAGTTCAGCGCTCTTTTTATCAACAGGTTTCTGATGTGCTTCTTAAGAACAGACTTTCCCAGGGAAGCCTAGTTTGCATGGCACAGATCTGAATGACAGCACATGCCTGCTGACACTACTATGTCAGTAGACTTTCTTAAAGCCTCTGAAGTGAGAAAAATGTCCATTCTTTCAGACATGTCCACTTGAGTCATTGCCAGAGAAAATTTACAGTCCACCCTGGAGACATAAAAGTAATGATTCTTCCATCTGCCTTAAATCAGAGGGGTACTAAGCATGCTCCCACAATCAGTTCACTGCTCAGCTGGACAACATGCTCAATGTTCGAGGTTTTCATATGTTTAAGAAAGTCCTCTGTGCAGAATAAGATACATAGATACAAGCACACTTTTCTTGTGACCATCCTCACTGTTCCTGAGGTCAGGAAGGTCTAATGCATGTTTGTTATATCCAGTAAGCATCTGCTAAATAGCCAGCTTTACAGAGAAGAGAAAAAACATGCAATACCTTACCCTCAAGCTTAAAGACCTCATTTTCTCCTACTCTACAGCTACTGTGTCTCAAGGCATTATCCAGGATATGTAATGTTCCAGCAAAGTCTGCTATACTGGGTGATAAAAATCTGAGTGGAAAAATAACAAGATTATTCAATGCTGAATGAGCAGTAAAGACCTGTTACAAGCTCTGCGTTAAAGGATTTTAGCTTTTTCTCTAGAAGATACTCTGATTTGTTTTCCTATGTCCACTAGCCATCAAATCCAAGAACAATGACTTTTTTTCACCTGTAAAATGTTATACCACACATCAGAAGAGAAATCTAGATTCAGAAGGCAGTAAAACCAGCACTGGTTCCTATACTTGTTAGTGGGAAGGAGAAAGTGAAAAGAAATGATAGTCAGCTGTAGGTAAAGCTGCCACCTTAATAATAGCCTTCAGTGCACAAAGACTTTGTGCCTACATACATTCAGTGTACATTATGCTCTGCTCAAGGATGCGAGGGATAAGAAGTGGCTTAAACTATCATGCCTTCACATCTACATGCTACAGGTCTCTTCCCGTCTTTTGCAGGAGAGATAATGAACTTCACTAGGAGGGTAACTATAGGAACCCTGTTCTTTCCAAAAAACTTCTACAGCTCCACTTTCAAAATTAAATTTGCATTTGCCCTACACAAAGGCCAGTTTCTGCTTATCCTCAAAAAATAGAAAACTAGTCATAGAAATTGTTAAAGATTTAACTCCTATATAATATTCTTTTTTTCACTGCAATTTAAAGAGGTCCTAATTTCTTACGTATGTGCACTCATTTCCTGCATAAAGTTAAACTGCAAAGGCAGACGAACAGTTTTTCTGAACCAGATGCAAGTAGACACACTGGGAGAGTAGAACAAGTACGAGGCACAAAAATAGTGAGGGGATGCAAGACAGAACAGCAAAGGACAGGAGGAACAGATTAACTGTTGTTGTAAACTGCAGAAAATTCTCTGGCTCCAGCAGACTACGACAGTTTGCACTGTTGAGAACTGCCCTAGGACAAGACACAGGGAAAAGAGATTGGACAGAAAAACAGTATGTCACAAGGCCTGGTCAAAACTGGATTTTAGGTGTTAACCTTTGTATTAAGGGATCTTTTGTCTTCAGGCTATCCAAGACAGGAATGCAATGGCAGTGACAGAGAAGTGAGCAGATAAAAACATCTGCCAAGCCAGAAATATCATTTTGCAATGTTAACTGTCTACTCATAGTGGGTATTATAGATGCACTGTTTGGCAGGAGTTGGAGGTTGCTATTTTGTTTTTTCTACATGACTGCATGCTTGACTATGGTTTGTGTTTACTATTATTTTTTGGCAGATTAAATAATTGTGTGTATAAATAGAGGGAATATAGAACTGTGCATTTTAAAAAATAACTATTCTTACAACATCAGCAACAGGCATGTAATTCTTCTACCTCTTGCTCATTCAAAATTATAACCTTAGGTATAAAATAATTCACAATTTAGTCATTTAAAAAAAATTAAAAATCTGATTCTCGAAATTGGAATATGCTCAGGCAGCTCTGCTGCCTCCAGTGAAATGACACCTGATGTCCTTTATAGGATTTAACAACAAATATCGGCAAGTGTGAATGAACTCATTACATGTCTGACTGTGGTCTTTTCTCCTCCATCATTCTTCAGGCTTCTTTTCCACCCAGAAAAACATTGATATCAGTATTACTGAGACCCAGTCTTGGGGTTTTTGTGGTTTTTTTAATCCATAATGTATATTGTAACTCAGTCTACTTTATTGTTTCTTCAGATTAAACTGGTATGAAATGCAGTAAACACAAATACTGGTAGCCCTAACTAAAGAAAGCTGTCATCTCAGATAGTTAGAGCCCATTACCTAAAAGTCTACCAGATCTATAAATCCAATGACCATTTACAATAAAACCTTTATATCACAGAATTATAGAATCATATAAAACTGAGACAATGCATAGCAATATAAATTGTTATGCGCACTTGTGTATGGTAGGTAAGGCAGGCTAAGTTCCAATATCCATATGTGCAAACTCAGCTCAAAAACATTTCCCTAAACAAGCTTACAAATTAGAACAGCTTTGCTGACAGTTCAGCTTGTATAGAAAATCTTGAAATCCAAATATCTACCTTGCTGAATTCTTAATACTTTTTGTATCTCTAACTTTCATGGTGGGATAATCAACTATTCATAAATATTTTCTTTTCTCAGAATGCCCTCTGCAACATGTAAATATAATTTTAATTGTATAATTTGTTCTTGGTGCTTCAGATGATTCAGCAATAGTCCAAGCCCCAGCCCTCCTTGTGTCACTCACAAACCTCCACCAGGGCATTACAGTACATACATAGAATCATAGAAGCATTTAGGCTGGAAAAGACCTTTAAGATCATCAAGTCCAGTCATCAACCTAACACTGCCAAGTCCACCACCAAACCATGTCCCTAAGCACCACACCTGCATGTTTTTTAAATACCTCCAGGGATGGTGACTCAACCACTTCCCTGGGCAGCCTGTTCTCATGCTTGACAACCCTTTCAGTAAAGAATTTTTTTCTTAATATCCAATCTAAACCTCTGCTGGTGCAACTTGAGGCCATTTTCTCTTGTCCTATCACTTGGTCCTTGGGAGAAGACACTGACACCACCTCACTACAACCTCCTTTCAGGTAGTTGTAGAGAGCAATAAGGTCTCCCCTCAGCCTCCTTTTCTCCAGGCTAAACAACTCCAGTTGCCTCAGCTGCTCTTCATAAGACTGGTTCTCTAAACATTTCACCAGCTTCATTGTCCTTCTCTGAACACGCTCCAGCACCTCAATGTCTTTCTTGTAGTGAGGGGCCCAAAACTGAACACAGGACTCGAGGTGCAGCCTCACCAGTGTCAAGTACAGGGGAACAATCACCTCCCTGCTCCTGCTGGCCACACTGTTTCTGATACAAGCCAGGGTGCCATCAGCCTTCTTGGCCACCTGGGCACACTGCTGGCTCACATTCAGGCAGCTGTTGACCAACACCCCCATGTATTTTTCTGCCGGGGAGTTTTCTAGCCACTCTTCCCCACGCCTGTCGGGCTGCATGGGGTTGTTGTGACCCAAGTGCAGGACCTGGTACTTGGCCTTGTTGAACCTCATACAATTGGTCTCAGCCCATTGATCCAGCCTGCCCAGATCCCTCTGTAGAATCTTCCTTCCCTCAAGGAGATCAACACTCCCACCCAGCTTGGTGTCATCTGCAAACTTACTGAGGGTGCATTCAATTCCCTTGTCTAGATCATTGATAAAGATAATAAACAGAACTGGCCCCAGTACTGAGCCCTGGGGAACACCACTTGTGACCAGCCGGCAACTGGATTTAACTCCATTCACCACCACTCTTTGGGCCCAGCCATCCAGCCAGTTTTTTACCCAAAGAAGAGTACACCTGTCCAAGCCATGAGCAGCCGTTTCTCCAGGAGAATGCTGTGGGAAACGGTGTCAAAGAGTTTACTAAAGGCCAGGTAGACAACATCTACAGCCTTTCCCTCATCCACTAAGCAGGTCACCTTGTCATAGAAGGATATCAGGTTGGTCAAGCAAGACCTGCCTCACATAAACCCATGCTGACTGGGCCTGATCACCTGGTTGTCCTGTACAAGCCACTTGCTGGCACTCAAGATGATCTGCTCCATGACCTTCCTTGGCACCGAGGTCAGACTGACAGGCCTGTAGTTCCCCGGATCCTCCTTCCAGCCCTTCTTGTAGATGGGCACCACATTTGCTGACTTTCAGACAACTGGGACCTCCCCACTTAGGCAGGGCTGCTGACACATGTCTGAAAGTGTCTTGGTGAGCACTCCTGCCAGCTCCCTCAGTACCATTGGGTGGATCCATTCCAGCCCCATAGACTTGTGTGTGTCTAAGTGATGTAGCCGGTTGCTAACCATTTCCCCTTGGATTATGGGGGCTTCATTCTGTCTTCCAGCTCAGGGGCTGGGTACCCCAAGAACAATTGGTATTGTTACTAAAGACTGAGGCAAAGAAGGTGTTAAGTAACTCAGCCTTTTCCTCATCCTTTGTCACTATGTTGGCATGGCGTTTCTACATGGCATACTGTAGAAAAGGCGAAGTCCCTGCAATACTACCAAACACAAAGACTCCACCTCACCACCTGAATTATTTTCTAGGCCTTCAACTGAAGTAAAGAATCACAAATAAGGGTGGCAAATGAAGCTAAGCAATGAGGTTTAATTCTCTGATATTAATGCTCCCTAAGGGTGCATTATCACCCTATAAGATAAGTGTAATTAAATCTAATTCTAATCCTGCTCAGAATTTGAATATCAGAAGCAGGCCTAATCTGCTCTGGAAAAATGTAATATGCCGTATATCTGTTGGTCACTCTATGTCTAGCACTTGTCACGTTCATGTCCTTTATTCTTCTTCAGGATTATCTGCACTGTTTGGGGTCATTTCTGAACAAGTCAAACATGATATGGTAGAGCCAGTTCAGAAATTTCCTGATTACTTTTCTGTTCCATAAACCAATTCCATAAACTAGTTCCATAAACAAGCAAAAGATCTAGAAGTTTTCCTGACACTTTATTAAAACTCATGGCCACCTCTGTATACCTCTCAATATCCATCCAAAGCCTGCTGGTGACCTTAGGCCACAGGAATTCACTTCTCTAGTGCAGTTCTGCCAGGAAGAAGGGCTGGAGCATGGAGCTCCCAGTCTTCAAGCTCCCCTGAATTCTCACAGCTACTGACCAAAACCACTAATGAGCCATTTTGCAAATTGCATGGCAGGTCTGCATAGCCTGTAGCAGCTGATGGCATCCTTTATGGCTTACCACAGATTGAGAGGTTCATGTAAACTGTCCAGCCAGGACCACAAGCACTTTGTGACACTACAGGAACTGAAGGTATGCAAGAACTGTGGCCAGGACCATAGCTTAGAGGTTGGGTGCTCTCACTCCACTTCATCCTCAATTTTTGCAAGTCAAGTCATCAGTTGTTTTCCAAGATCTTTATTTTCCTTTCTGTGGGAAATTTTGGCATTTCTACTTCTGGTTCCAGAAAGCCAGAACTTTTGACTTTTGGACCAGTTCTATCATCTTGTTGTCTATTAAAGCAGACAAATCATCATCATCATAAGAAAAGGAGCACCATGGAAAAGGGACAGCACCTTCTTTGCAAATCACCTTCCTGTATTCTTACATGGGTTCATTTGATGTTCTCGATGTAAGAATTTTAATGAAGGGGGCAGATCATATTTTTGCCATCTTCTTTACTTCTTTCTAAAGGCTACCCAATTGATAAAGGCAGCTAAGACCTGAGCAGTCTTCTGATGCAAGGGGGAATTGGGACCTGTTCATCTGCCACCGTGTCTGAGTGCAAGGGAAGAGGCAGATTTTGCCCAGGCGACCCAAGGCAGGCCAGCAGCAGCACCAGCTGCAGCAGCTGAGGTGGCCAGGGCTGGATGTGCCACCAGCACCATCATAACCAGGGGGGACCCACAGACCACTTGCGCAGCTCAACTCTCAGCCAAAGGCAACACCTAGCTTGTCTGGCTGTGCTACCAATTCCCCCCTGGCTCCCTTGGGGGAAAGGTGGCACCCCTCCTCAAGCCTCCCATAGCTGTTCACACCAAGCTGGTGCAACCAGTACAATCACCTTGAGAAGGGGTGTTTTAGGCAGCAGTCACCTCACAGATGGGGTCACCTCACTATGGGGCACAGAGACGCCCAGTTACATAGTCTGCTCCCTTTTCTGCAAAAGGTCTTTATGCTGCTTCACTGCTGCTGTCCATTGCGCATCCCAGAGGAGATGAGAGAGCTGCCAGCTGGCACTAAGCTGACTTACAGGCAGTGGTGGCCACCTGGGGAGATGAGAAGATCCAGGGCTAACTAGATTTAGTCATAAGATAATTTTGGTGTTTATGACCATATGTCTGTGATGGGCATTACTCAGAGGTACAAGCAGTGCCAAAAGGAGAGAGATCAAGATTATTGTGAAGCCCAAAACAATAAAACTAAATCCAGGTTTGGGGAGGGAGAGGCACACATTTCATCCTTGCCTAGACATGACTCATCAGTACTCTCCTCTCCATGCAGCCTAAGGAGCAGTCCCAGCGCTTCCCTCCCTCCTCCTCTGGCCTCTCCCCTGTTCACTTACAAAGCACATCAAGTCACAGCTTTACAGCTACATCACTTTTCCTGCACACAGCTGAGTACATCATGCATAATAGCTCAAGGACTACTATTATGCTACTGTTAAATAACTTTTTGTCTGCTGATCGAGATGCAATTGGATTAGCTTTCACTGCCTGAACTCATGGCCACACTACCCAGCCACTTAGAAACACCACTTCATTTTCATCACAACATTGATGCAACAAGGAATTATTATAACCATTTTACAGAGGCACAGAGTGATTAAGCTGTTTGCTCAGAGTCAGCATCAGAGTCCACAGCTGAAGTCATAAAACCTAAAATCCCACAACTTGAAAAATACAGTCATCCATCATCTGTCTCCTTGATAATTCTGATGCTACATGGGAGAGTTTCCAGGGATGGCCATGTTCCACTGCTTCTCTCTGACCTCAATAACCATTTCCCAGATTTGAAAATAGTAGAATAAGAGAAAGGAAATATTATAGAACAAGTTTATCTTTAAGCTTAGGAAAAAACTGCAGACTTATTACACAATAAAACCTCAGGGGATTATACAAACAAGTACAACATTGTATACATTGAAGCAGAAAGGAAAATAGTTTGTACAAAGGAAAAATATGTCAAAAGTACAGCTATGGCCAAAGAACTACAAATAAATTTATTTGAAGATATTTATCGGAAATCTTACCAAGATATTTTGATCACCCTGGAGATACCCTCTATGGGAAATTTCCACACTCCTCTAGCCTTTAAAAGTAGCCCTGAGCAGGAATTTAAAAGGGTGAGGCCTTTGAGTGTATTCCTGTTGCTTCAAATTCCCCCACTTCTCACTCCTGCCCTTGACAGTACACATATTTCTGTAAGACATCTCCCAGTTCAGAAGAACAAGATGCCAACTCACTGTATGTCTTTCATGTCAAAAGAGCAAGTTTAAGCACCTAGACAACACCTAGTTGCCAAACAGAATATTAACTGTGAAGAAGCTAGTTTCTACAGAGAAATGTATTAAAAGTAGGACAGAAGGATCATTTTCCAGATATACAGGATCTAACTTGAAGACCTCTGCTGTTCTACCATGTCCAAGGAAAAAACTTCTCTTCCACCTGTTCACTTTACAATTAGAAACCAAAAGAGATGAGGAGTTACACATGAACCACACAATTTCAGAGTAACTATCATGTAGGCAGAGGAGTTTCAGTGCTCCTTTCCTTCCTTATGCTGTATCCAGATGTGTTCCTTAGATCTTTTTTATCCAAATCATTTTTCCTTGTATTTTTAAGGGGCTAACCTTTTGCTTTGTTTCAATATTACCAGCACTTCAGAAATGTGCTAAAAGTTTGCATCATTTTTAATTGTAAAATAGCTACATGAGAGAAAAATATCATCTTCTGACCATTATAGATTCTTTCTGCCATAAAAACAAGTAAATTATTTTGATAGATCTGCCATTTTAAGGTAGCTATTATTGCACTTGGGTTGTATAAGGCGATATGTCCAGATAAAAACTGTTACAGTGAATAGTGTCACTGTTGGATAGACTTTTGTGTTGACAGTTTAGCCTGGCTGATCTCTAGCAATTCATGGAGATAAGCTCATTATAAGTTTAATAAGGAAACTGTATATGACATGAAGGAACAAAAACCAAAGGAAAATTTAGCTGGAGTGTCAGGAAAAGCTGCTATAAGAATACAGAGTAACTGCATTACATTCTTCAGAAGAACAGGAAAACAGCAAAGGAAAAATACTGTTCTCTACCAAAAGAAACACTCTTTTTAGGATATTTTCATGGGTTAAGAGCAAGAGGAAAAAAGCAAAATAAATATTGTATAAATTGTATTTCAAGGCTAAGTGAAAATTTTGGCAAATACGGTAAAGGTTCATTATCCCTCTCCCTGCTTCTTTGTAGTTTTTCTCTAGGTAGACAACTTTGAACTGTTCATGAACTGGAATGCAGAAACCTTTCTTTATGTCTAAATATCCACAGAGAGCAACAATTTCTGGAAAGTAACTTCACAATAGAATAGCCTAGAAAGAACAATGGAAAAGACTTCATAATCACTCTCCTTTTAGTGAGGCTTTTTATATTACTTTTGTTTGGGGATGGAAAATATCAAGGTATGAGATTTATGATGGGAAAGGAATCCCACTTTCTGCACAGTTCCACCATTCAGAAGGAGGTTCTGCATTATCTGCAGAAATACATGCCCCAGATGGTGTGACTTACACATCCCCAGTATAAGCTTCCTTCTTTTCCTATGCAAAACAGTTTTCTCTGCACTCATTTCCAGCAGTTATGCCCAAACCATACTGTAATTTGCAAACCCTTCCTAGTATAGCCGAGAGCCTGACTCATGGTTTGCAGACCACTCACTCACCTCTTGTCTTTTGCTTCTCTCTCACTGTCCCAAGCTTGTTCTGCAGCTGCACAATATTACCACCTCCCCAAACACCTTCTGCTGTCTGTCATACAGGGGACTTTCACCTTCTTGGAGTCACTAGCACTAGCAAGGTACCTGTTTGCTCAGTGATTCTTCAGTATTTGGCTGATATCTTGCACTTTCTTGTAATTTGACATCAGTCCTTTCAGTATTTTACTGTCTTCCACACAGAAAACCCATAGGTAAAAGTTGAAAATGATGTAGTCTCTCTCTTTTTTTTTAAATCAGAATTTACGAATCCCGACAAATGCCACTGCTTACAATGGACACTGATGGGGCCACCTTTCAGCACTGTTATGTACAGAGCTTCCCACTCAAGCCAGAAAAGGGCACTGCTTACTTCATTTTGGCAACATATCAAGTTTTCTCTTCCTCTCTCCAGCTGGCTTCCTTCTCACTCGGGCACTTCTCTTGCCCGTGACACAGACTCATCAGGACAATCTCACGGCAAGGGACACTCACAAATAAAGTTGTGCTAAGGCACAGGTCTTGGTGCTTAGGCATTAACTTGTTTCTTAGCTTGTCTTTTCCCATAAGGAGATCAACATATTCTTACCCTATAGTTTCCCTCACTTCCTCCAGAGAATGAGAAGCGTTTGCAGGTCTCAAACACATGCATATGCATTTCTTCCCAAACTCCTTTTGAAACAACCATTTGCCTTTTAGTTTTGGATCTTTAATGCAACATTTTCATTTTTCAGGTAAAAGCAGCCTTGAGATCCTATAACTACAGACCTCAGATGTCCTCAGGAAATTCAAAGTGCTTTAGCTAAGCTGTTCTCAGTTTCAATAACGTGGGTGTTTGGAATTAGCACTTGTCACATTTATCTTATGTTAGAGTGGTTACAAATGCATCACTGAAACCATGACACTTTAACAAGCTGCCAGCATAGATTAGTACTGCCTAGCTTTTACATGGCATTTTAGCTGTGAATCTCAAAGCATGCTACAGAAGATGGTAAGCAACATGCCATTTAGCAGACAGAAAAGAGTGAGAGACAGTGTGGTGAAACAGCCTGCTAGAGGCTGCTCAGGAAAGCAGTTCCTGGCCACTGAAACTAGGGTTGATAACATCCTTAACAAGGGTGCTCCCTGCCTGCCTGCAAACCTTCAGAAATACCTTGCAGCCCCGTGTCCGAAGAGCAGGTTTTCCATGCCATGCTATGGATTTTGAGCTCTTATTGCTGCAAAAGAGAAAAGGCAAGGCACGAAGCTACTTACAGGAATCCGTTTCCATGGATTGGCCTTTTCCTAAAGTGTTTTTTCAGTCAATTTTTCACCAGTGCTTTTCCGTTCTAGCAGACTCCAGTGCCATATATTGAGACTCCATTCAAACCCAGTCCTACTGCTGAAACCACTAGAAACCTTTCCAATTTATAACCTGTCAACAAAAGTAAGACTCTAACCAAAATGTGCTCCCATATGAAAATGCCAGTAACCATTTAAAAATGCAATATATTTCTTTAGAAGCTGATTATAACCAAACTGGCTTTTAGCCGGTCACTCTAGTCTGCTGTGCTGTACCATATCTTCCTTCACTAGAGCATATTGAAGCTTTTTTTACTAATCATGCAGTCTCTAGCACTGATAAAAGACAGGTTAAGCAGCAGACAAAAAAAAAATACAAAACCCAAGAACATATTTAAACATCCTTTTGATACAATACAACAAAGGTAGTTTATGCCAGTTTAAAGGTAAGGTGGCAAAAATAGCAGGACCCCAATTTTCAAAAGTCAACACCTTTCTTAAATGTTTATTTCAAAACATCCTGGTGAGAAGGATGTGAATTGAACAAACAAAATGCCAACTATGGCTTTCAAGAATAGAAATCTGTGAAGCAGAACTGGATATCTGGAGCTGAAACTCTTGGCTACTTATAGCAGGAAGTAAATGCATAGCATGCATAGAGGACCACGCTTAAGCTTTGAATCTCTATACATCTGACAGGTTTGAAGCATATTCGAAAGGCATCTCAGAGAGGACCACAGCACTATCTAACACCTTTACACATGTGCATGCTTCAGTACCACCTCTTCCAACTCAGCAACACCTAAATATTTTCTAAGGTTGGAGAAGGGATCAGTGTGACACAGCATAGGCTTTCTGTTGCCTCTTCTTTCTAAGTCTTTTTGCACATTTTGAAGAGCTGATCATGTTGCTTCGGCCATATAACATGGTTTAAAAGTAGCTGGAGTGAGAATTAAAATCTTAATTTGCATAGCCAGGGTACAGCACCCAAAACAGAGTGAAAAACACTCTATGACCTACTTTTCAATTGTTGGAGTTTCATGGCAATGGCAGAGTTCAAAACAGAACTCGTGTTTCACCCTTGAAATTACTCAATATATTAGGAAGAAAAAGGAGCAAGAAGGAGAAAAACTTTTAAAGGACAAAAAAAGTTTAAAAAATATATTTCATAATGATATTACATAGGGCTTCTAGTTTGAAAGACTTCATGCTCATGTTATCCCATGTAGATCAGTTTTCCCAGTTAGGCCAAGTTCTCCTGTGATGCATCGCTTGTAGCTCACAGTAATTGTGCTTCCCTCCCCATTCCCCTCAGGAGCCCAGTCAGGACTTGTGAGCGCTAGGAAGAAGAGGAACCCGAGGACCCAGAGGACTGCAGTATCTGAGAATAAAAAGAATTACATTTTCAACAACAAAAGTAGATATGCTGTGGAGAATATAACATGCTTCTTGACAAAAATTCAGATTTTTAGTTGGCCTTAGTTACAACCAGCAAACCCCTTTTTATTGGTAGAGGGCCAGCAGCTATTCTAACCAAATTTCTGCAATTAATCATTATAACAACAAATAACAAATTATCTAGTTAGATAATGATATGGAAGTAATATACGCTTCTAAAGGAATTACTTTGCAAATCAGCAGTTTAATATATTTTCTCATACTATAATTTTCTATTTGCCAGCCTGACAGATAACACACACTGAGCGAAAATTATGAATTTTGGTGTCTAAGTAATTCTGTCCCCTCTTTGATATTTACTGTATATAAACACAAGTGCATGGAATAAGTGGAATTATTCCGTAAATCACACTTACACTTCACAGCCAGAGTATCCAGTATTTCATATTAAGCACTAGCTGTCAAAGAAGTAGTGAAGATATCTATTGATATTTGTATCTGTGCATTGGTAAGCTTATGAATTTGCTGCTAGGTGAAGGGGGGTTTTTTTCGATTTACGTCATTTAATTTATTTTTTTCAAAACTTTGAGAAACTGGCAATAATGCTATCATTTTGGGCTAAGAAAGGAACTCTACATATTGTCTATAGGAAGAGCTGAAAATAAACAAAAGATAAAAGGAAGAATGTGATATTTAAAGGCTTTAATGGCACATAAGATGGTACTCAAACTATCCCACTCTTAACTTCATTAAAAAAAAAAATTGAAAAAACAACAAAAGTATTCACAAGGACAGTGTAGGATTATTTATTCCAGCAAACATGAGAGTTCACAGCCATCTTATTCCCTGAGCTAATATTTGGAAAACACTTTATTCTAGAATCAATTCCTAAAGCCCTCTACATCATCTTAAGACAGAGGAGGAGGAGGGAAGGGAAATTTTAGTCAGCATCATGACCCATATAAAAGAAATACAGTAACTGAAATTACTAAAATGATACTCCAGGGATTACTATACTGAATAGATGTTGGATATTTTCTTAGAGGATGAGGGTTAAGAAAAAGTGGTTCCAGGATCACAGGATAACATTCATGCTACGCACTGAGTTACAAGCTCCATTCTCCTTCCTATGCCCCAACTATAGAAATGCTCAACTTTTCCTTCCTAGTTTCTTCTTCATACTCTCAAGGCTGCTTTCCTCCTTCTCATCTTTTTTCCTTACCAGTTTCTTCAAATCCTATTAGAGATGGTTAGGAAAAAATCATTTTTCTCAGCTGAACTAAAAGTTGGAAGCCTTTTTTCATAAAGAAATGACAAATTTACTCTCCATCACAAAAAAAAAAAAAAGACGAAATTCAAACATAATTATGTGCGCTTTGTTTGCCAAAAAATAGCTTTTTTCCTGTGCTTTCTTAAAAAAAAAAAAATCAGTACATATTTTCCCCTGAAGCTTAAGCCTTCAAACAACAAAAAATTCAATCAGTTCCTACCAATCTCAAAAAGTCTTAATGCATAAGAGAGTAAAAAAAGTCTAACACAAATCCCACAAAAAAACATGACTCAAAAAACTTGCCTTCATGAGAATGTAACCATCTAAACCAGCAAAGTAGCCAACAGCAATCACTCTCCTGCAGTTTATTCCTTCTGACTGCATAAAGAAACCTAGTCCTTTGCCGAGTGTCCTTTCTTCTCCCCCAGCTCTCTCCTCATTGCCTTTCTCTTCCAGAGCCATTTAGTTTCAGCTCGAATGTTTTAAATGTTTTTTTAAATGTTTCCACTAAAACAAAGCTCAGGATAGGCTACAGGGAGTCGCACCTGAGGCTCACTGCCTTCAAATATGCAGCTAGGACAAGGTGAGCCTCTTTCTTGCTCAGAATTATTTTCAAACCTTTAACTTTTAGCTGGAAATGAGGATGGGAGGCAATGATAAGGGTGACCCTGTATTCATCTGTGATCCTTAGGTAGGCAGTGGCTCTAAGCCAACACAATCACCAGAAGTGTCAGACACTGAATTTTGGCTTTCTGGCCTCTGGGAAGGGGTGTTCAGCAGGCACTGTGGTCACCTCCACATCCCCTGATCCTCACTCACTTCCAAGCAAGCTCTTCCCATTTGCAGAAGAGCAGTTTCTAGGCCCTGGAGCTTCCTCCTCTTCCTTCATCTTCCACATGAGGCAGCAGCAGTCACATAACAACTACGTTAAAAACAGTTTTCAGATTAGGAGGAGTTAACTGAAGCATTTACACAGTTCACACTTCTGTCAATGCTGGGAGTGCCACCTCCCTAGCTTGCTTTCAGATATCATTAAATACAACCCATCAGGTCATTTTTGCATTGGTTGTAACAATGAAATTAATATGTATTTCCATTATTAAAAATGTGCCATATATTTCTGGTGTTACTTAGCCTTGATTTTGTCAAATGTAGCTAAAATAACATACACAACCACTATCATATCCTTGTTTCCAAATTATTACATATTTATTTGACAATAACAGTTCTTGCCTTTTGCCTTATGTTATCTTCAGTGAGAAGTACGGCTGCAATTAGCAAAAGACTTGTGAAAGCAGAGCCATATCCATCCAGCTTTTGAAAAACAAAGCTGAAGTAGTACTGATGCAATTCAGCTTCCCTTCTGGAGGCTGACAGCTGTGTAAGATGCCTTTCAACACAGTGAGAACAAGTATTTCCCCTCCTCACTCGTACTGAGTAACTTGGAGATTAATTTATGATGGATTCACAAACAAAATGGTCAGTGGTTCAGTACAAACCAAACATAAGCAGACACATTTCTAAACTCGTCCGTCATGCTGCTTACACAATCTGTTGATCCATTGAACAAATATATGTTGAAAGATTAGGCAGGAGTTCACTGCCATTCACTAAGATAAATGTAGACTAGACTCATTTTCTGCCTGACTTAACACTTAAGAATTTGTATTAAAGGGGAGGGGGAGGGAATTCCAGCCACCTAGATCTTTGGAATGAGATTACCCTGCCAAGGACCTCACACAGAGGTCTCTACCAGCCCTCTTTCACATACTGAACCATCTGTTTTCTGAATAAAATTGCTAGGCAAGTGAACTGGTACTCAAGGAGCACTAATTCTGGCTATTCAGTTTTTTTCTTGGCAGAAGAGAAAAAAGGCAGAAGGATGAAGTTGTATGGGGTACTGTTGTAAGTTAAAAGTGCTAGCTGTGCTGTCATGGTCTTTGTTATACTGTTGTTTCACAAAAGAGTTGCAGGCTATCGAGCTAGAGAGAAAACTGAAGACCATTAAGTAGGGAAAAGCATTCATGCTGCCTAGGGCCATCCCCTGGCATATACTAAACCTAGTCTTTACCCAGCTTCTTCTTAGTGGCAGCCCTTCTGAAAGCAGCAACTTTCCTAGAGGAAGCCTCCTTGGCTTTTGCCAGAAAAATCCTTCAGCAAGAGATACTGCTTTTTGCAAGCTGGGTCCAACAAGATTTTGGTTAAAGCATGATTTGTTGAGATTAGAAGTAGCACCCAGTGGGGAAACAGCTTGTTTTATGACTCATGTTTTCCATGAGACCTGGGAAACACTGGCATCCCCAGCAAAAAGGGCTACTGAATGCTTAGGTGGGCGAGCTGACAAGAGTTTGAAGGCACAGATACAGCTGTTTTGTCACGCAGACCTGGCTTTTAGAAACATGGCACAGAAAATGTGGCAAAATTCCAGGTTCACTGAAGTCAATGGCAACATTTCTGCAAGTTTCATTGTATGCATGTTTTCACAAGCTTAAAAAAAACCACCTTTCTATCTTGTGTCCAGAGTTTGAATCCCACATGCTTCTGGGAATGTGTTTTACCGTAATGATTCCAGCAACTTATACTAGGTGTCTATGTTGTGCTCCTAGATCTCCTGGCAGAGATAAAGTTACACAGCATCTCAGAGCCTTCCATCCCATGACATCTGAAACACCCTTGTAAAGATTTTGGGACAAGTGACAATTTTCTAAGCATCCCGATTCCAACCTCTAACTATTGCTCCATTTCTCACACATGACAAGATTTGTCAGAAGCAGGCTGGATATGGATATCATTACACAAATCCTTGTCCTGCAACACTCTCTTGGACCAACACTGGCATATTCCCTTGGGTGTTTTGCTGCCTCACAAATAAGGACAAACATCTTGCCTGAATCAGTGCCTATTTCCCTTGTGTTATAGAGAAGCTACTTTTTCAATTTTTTTTTCTTTTTTTTTTAGAAAGAACAACTTACAGTGCTAAATACACTTAACCTAGGCCTCCTCTCCACCTTTCTGCCAGTTTAATTTACTCTTTCTAAAGGAGATGCTGTGGTCTTCAGCATAGGATGTCTTTTTGTTCGTTTGTTTCAACAAGTGGAGACTATTGGAGTGCTGGACACTACTGTAATATCGAAAACAACACCTCAGAAAAATAAGCAAGCCCATTGTACCAGATACAGCAAACAGAGTCCAAACATTACTATGGTTCATTGCATCTCACTGTCTCATGTGCAAACACTAGTGTCTGCATATTTAAGTTCAAACTCACCATAGAAATTGAAGCATTTTAGAAAACAGAGATGGTTTTACTTAATAATCATCTAACACATACGACAACAAAACCAAGCATACTTATTTTTCTAATATATTTGATATTACCATGGTACTCCTACCCCACTCATAACTTGTTCCTTCTTCGATCTTTGACTTGCTGTTGTGGTACCATGTACATGGCAGACGGTTTCTGTGGTCCTGGGTACTACTGTGCTTTATTTTCCAGCTGTGTTGTTACCACAACACAATGCAATTCTGCAACAGAAATAAATCAGACTTTGGCCCATTACTGGGCTGTGAACAGTCTTGAGATGATGCTCTGATGCATGACTATTATGATGCATATGGGGCACCACAACTTTGCACCTGATATATTCAAGGGCATTCAGTGTGAAAAAATAGCTGACAGTGGCCAATAGCCAGAGTCTGAACTGGACTGACAGACACCTTCAAAGAGGACATGTTACACAGCTGCTGCACTTTTTTGAGAGGGGCAAAGCAACTCTGTATCTAGCACCAAACAACTTCTGTTAGAATCTGATCTTCTTAAGTAAGCAAATAGAAATTTCATCCTATGACTTCCAGTTTATATATATTTATTTGATGTTTTTGTCAATGAATTCATTCAAATTCAGTAGTTCAGAGGACATGATAAATTTAAATGTCATACCCCTCTCCAGAACTACTTCCTTATAACTAAACAAAGATCAGGAAGAAAAACGCGTAGAACCTATTCCCTTCACTTCCTTGTCATGCTGCGTTAGACAACATCAGTGGACTTATTCATGTCAATATTTCTCTCATATATCCGGGGAATAGTCACGCTATTTATTGCAAGCAACTTAGACAATAAGTTCCTAAAAGAAATGAAAGAAGGTTTACATACTGAGAACTCCCCACTGTAAGAGCTCTTCTCATTGTGAATGGACAGAGTTCAGCTCCTTGATCTTTTAGGAGGGATGAAAGCTAGTTTTGTTTTAAAAGTGACCAAAAAAAACCCCCAAAACCAAAAAAACCCTACAAAGTAGTTTCACCCAGAACTATCTTTTCTACCCCGTTCTTTCCCAAGTTTAAAAATAGACACTGTCCCTTTACAGATGAGTCAGTAAGTATCCTGTTATTGTCCCAGTATATGCTGCTTCTGTTTCATTAGAAATTTGATTTCCTGGTTTCTCAGTAAAGTCACTATCAGGAAAGATCAGTAAATAACACCTAGTGCTCTTCCATGAGACATTTGGGTGCAAAGTGCTGATGGTTTTGTGTTTTCTTGGGTGTTTTTACTCAGATGGAATTTCTTTACATCACTAGTAGTAGGTATTAGAATTAGATCCTTAAAGAAACTCTATCAGAATAATTTGTATAAAAACATTTTATTTAGGTTCTCAGAATTGCTTCAGCTTTAGCCTACTTTGATTAAACTACTAAATAAGAACACCTGTCCCAAAATTTGGGAACTTTCAGCAAATTTTTAAAAAAATTAAAAAGAAAATTCAAAATAACAAAAAGGTGTAGGAAGCAATAGTCTGGAAACATGAGTAGACAAAGGCATCTAGCATATTTAGGACCAATGTTTCTTATTCAATAAGTGACCCATCCATGATAAGAACAAGGCAGATACTCTGGCTGAATACAACTACAGCTCCCTGTTATTCAAACATCTAGATTAATCCCAGACAAAAACAATGTACTGGCTATCTCTAGATACCCTAAGACAATGATTCACAGGATTGTACACTGGTTTAATTAAAACAAAAAAATAAATAGAAAAGGGAAGGAGGGAAAGAAAGAAAGGGGGAAGGGGGGAAGAGGGC
>NC_091516.1:31319708-31429669 GCF_947461875.1 Haliaeetus albicilla
GTCTAGCAACATCATATTTGGCACAGCAGTAACCTGTGATAGGCTCCATGGCTCTTTTGAAAGCCTGCTGGTACCTGCTCCAAACTTGGAAGTCGAATGGTAATCATCATGATAAATGACAGTCAAGGAAAGCCTCATTTTGTATTTTCTTTTGCTTAAGATAGCCACTACTATTGCTCTTTCTTTTCTTGATGCCATAACATATACTCAGCAAGTAGTGTCTACAGACAGCAAAGTCAGTATATCAGACCAGTTAGTGTCTAAAATGAGTGCTTTACACCAAGAAAAAAACAAGACAAAATTAGTACCTGCCCATAACACCTCTGTTATTCATGAGCTCCTAGGAGTGCAGAATATGCATAGTTCAGAAGAACTTATTTGAATTCATCACACTTTCTTCACTCTCCTCAAGACAGACGCATGTTCCTGTTTGTATCCCTACTCAGCTGAAAGGAGGAACAGGAAAGCTATATTTTTTATATTAGAATTAACAAACAACAACACAGAAACCAACAAATAAAAGTACTCAGACAACACATAAGAAGTGCTGAGTGTGGGAAAAAAAGGTTCAACAGCTAGTGAAGTAGCTCAGTTCTTCATTCAGCATAAGGTTCTTACTCTTCACCAAACTCAATAAAATTATGTACAACTTACAGCCAGATCATGCTCATCTCTCTAAAACCCCTTTAATTTTCCTACCTGGAACTGGCAGATGGATTTGCCAGCTGCCAAAACCAGGAACTTTACAAGCAGTACCTTACACTGTACTACAGAAAGATTTTGAAGCTTCCAACACACTTAAATCCAGCTTTTAAAGGACAACAAAAAGAAATCCCGTTTGAAATACAGGAAGTTGACACTCAAAGTTTTACCCAGAGAAGGAATCCCACAGTGTTTTAAAATACATGATTCAGCAGAAGGTAAGCAGCAGCACGAAGAATGTATTTATGATGTCTTGAGAACACAGCACAGATCACTGTTGCTTTCTGTTTATACTGCAGTGACCCCTGAAGCTTCTGGAGCAATTTGTTCAGCTGTGTCTACAAGCCACATTATGCACAACATTTCATCTGGTAGACCACTTTTTATCCTACCGTCAATATCCACACTTAGTTTTTGACCTATGGTCATTACACTGGAAAAACAGTGTTTCTGCTTCATATGAACTTTGTCTTACAATTGATAACTAGCGAATATAATCTGTGTATCTCAATGCCATGGTAGGGTACATGGTGTCTACTTGGATAAGAACACTGTGAGGCTTTCCAATAGCTGAAGCTACAAGTAGCTGAATGAGGAGTAGGAGGAGAGTAGCTCTCTTAGGATCTCCTCTGGTCCATCACACTGCATCTGGACACATGCGTGTATCAGGCAGCACCAACAGTAAAACTGAGTACTCCCAGGTCTTCCCCAGTTAGTGTGCCCAGTGGAAGATGGTCATGAAAAGATTGCTATCCTTTTGAATCCATGTTTTGTATTGTTGTCACTAGCCAAGCTCATTCCAGTGCATACAATGCTACTCTGACTGCTTGGGTTATACAAAGAGCTTTTAGGACAACTCAGGCACAATAAGAGCACGTAACAGCCTTCTGGTGCTGCTGCACGCAAGGGCTGTGCTTGCAGTTAAGGAGAAGTCATCTCAGCTACTGCATGGGAGGGGGTGATTTATATAAAGAAGAGCTTTAACAGTTCTTAAGGATGGAAACCACAATGGTATTTTTAAGGCATAAATTCCTTCTTCATATAACGGAAGGGGAAAAAAACATGACAGGATTTTACAACCCACTCAAGACTGAGTCATACCCATGGAGGAGCTGAAATTACCATTTCTTTTTTCCCTACATAAGGTTGTCTTTTCCAGCTCCTCTCATCACAGCTGGTTACCACATTCACTGCTGTTTCCCTATGCCCGTCTAATCTTTTCTCCTTCTACTTCATCCCATTTGTCTCCCACCACTCATGATACACCTTGCCATCATTAGTGAATTCAAGTTACCACTTGTCCCAGTAGATGAGAAATACATAATAAAAATTGAGCAAGGACTACCAGTGGAACAATGGAGAAGAGGAAGACAGTGTCTCTTCTCTCAAAGAGTCCTAGGGAGAAAGAACAGCCCACAAATCATTCTGCCCCATCAAACTATTTCTGCCTGTCAGGACAGTGCACAGCTCTCTGAATTGCACAGCCAAAGGAGACGAGGCAGCTGTCCATATTCTGACTGGATAAAAAAAAAAAAGGTCATAATAAGAATGGTTAGGCACTGAAATGTGTTGTGCACAAAATCTGTGGTATCTCCATTCTTGGAGTTATGCAAAACTCAGCTGGACAGGTCCTAAGCAACCCAACTTAACTTTGAACCTGGCCCTGTCTGAGCAGATGTTGTGCAAGATATACAGATAGCCCTTCCGACCTAAATTTTATTCAATGATCCTATGACAGACAGACTGCCTAAGACTTTCCAAGCTACATCAGTAACTTTGGTAAGAACTGGCTTTGTGGGAAAAGGAGCCAGCAGGAGGTCAGAAACCGTTATGATAAACATCAACATAAGGATTATGTTTCCTCCTTGGTTTTACTGAAGTAGTCATGAATACAGACAAGGAAGCAAGAACAGGAAGATACGAAGCTAGAGGCCTACACTAAATAAATGGGGTTGGTTTATGGGACAAATACAAGAGAAGTGACTGAAAAATAACTAGATTTTAGCAAAGGCTGGCAAAGATGTATAATTGAGGAGACCTATGGTGGATGTGCATGTGTCATGCTCCCCTTGGTAGAGCAAGTAGGTCTACTACCCTAAGAGAAAGGCTTTTTTCCAGTTGGTTGTTTGATTTGGGTTTTTTTCTTTCCAATAGATTTCCCGCTGGATGCCTGAATTGGTAGTTATGAGATGACCTCCCTCCACCCGCAGCAGGAAATCAAGCACATATTGATTGCACAACATGACATTCATTGCAAAGCTAACAGAAATAACAAAACAGCTCCTTCTTCCAGTACAACAAGATACTAAACACTGTAGCCTGCTAAGCTGCCAAAGCCCAGCAGATTGGAATTTAATACCATTTCTAACTAGTTTCATCTAAAGAGGTCAGTCCTGATTTACCAATTCTTGCAGAATAGTCCAGCAGCCAACCCACTCATCACACCGGTTCCTCAGGACTCGATAAGAGAGAAATGGATATTTTACTTCTGTGTAATCCCAAGACAAACAAAAATCAAGGAGAAAAAAAAAGAATAGAGGAGTTACAAATGTTAGGCAGGCCTTTCAAAAACTCCCCATCTCTGATTAAAGACATTCAAGAAGGAAATGCTTCCTTTAAAAAGCTCAAAACTGCAAGAGAAAATAAATCAGTGAAAGTCAGATCAAATTAAAGTTCTTCTAGAAGGGGAAACTTGATTGCTGTGGGATACTCAGACAATTGCTCAGAGCTGAAACTGTTCTTATTGTTTAATTTCTGTTTTCTTTCATTTTGCTTTTGTAACATGAGTTTCTTCACATTGGCGTAGCAGCAAGCTACCTCCCAAGGAGCTGGAAAGACAGTCAATAACTGGCAATGTTTTACTTTTGATTGAATGTCTTGCTTGAGGCATATTTTCAGGCTTTGGATGAAAGCATGGGAAATTGCTATGATAAGCCTCACACTTTAAAGCAGTAGTGTAGTGGGGGAAGACACTTTGCTATAGCACATATTGTGGAACATTTCAAAGCAACACAGCAGAACACTATTCTGTTCCTGACAGAAGACGATTCTGTCACTATATATGAGATTAACAGAGCCCACACAAATATAAACCCCACTTTTAAGGATTTCTATAGTACCAGCCCTAGAAAAGCAACAGTGATTTTGAACGATACCTGCAATTTTCTGTATTATTTGCCAGTTTGCAAAGATTAGAGAACAAAGAATTTTCAGTAGGATTGCCAAAAGATTTTATAATTTTTTTTGAAGGTAAATGCCACATAACATTCATCACTTTGTGACACTGACTTGTATTAGTTCTGAAACAGGAGCTATTAATATCACATTATAGTTGCCCATGCTGCAAAAGGCAGAGGCTTCACCTGGGCAAATACCTCATCCTTTTCCTGCCCTATATCCAGGTTCCAAAGTCTCCAGCATGACTGATCAAGAGTTAATTATCAACATATTTGTAATGGGAATTTTCAGTCTTTCCTAGATCTTGTGTTCCTGAACAGGAAGGTGAAATTCCTTACAAGTACAATATTTTCCTGGGAACAGAGAGGAGGACCTCTGACGGTACCTATCTACAGCCTATTTTCATTAGAACAATTCCAAGCAAGCTGGCTCAAAACAGAACTTTGAGATCTCTTGCCAAAAGCACATTACTCTTTAACCACAGTGGTTAGCCATTGCCTGGTTGGATAAGACCATTTTCTCAGGAACTTATCAAATATGCAGATAAACATTTGCTTGGATATTTGCTCTTTTACTGCCTTCTTTCCTGAAGGTACTAAGAAAAAATCAGAACAACCAACAGTGTGTTGTGGCTTTGCTGTATTTGGTTCAATAACCCACGTGTAATATTCCACCCAGATCTCTTCAGTCAACTATAAATCTTGGCTTACCTTTCTGGTGTTACATCTTCATTGCTGCTCAAGTGTGCTATTTATAACATTATCTCCATTTCTTCTGTAAATGGAAAAGTCTTCCCTGCTGGCAGAAAAATAATGTTCCTTTCTAATTCAATCCACAGTCACCTTCCTTTCCAGTAAACAAGTCCCAGATAAAGAAGTTCTTCGCCCTGGCTGGAGAGAGGCAGCAGAGCCAAGGTGTGCAATTCCTTCCCCTGAGGTGCTTCAAATCTGCTGCAGAGCAACTCGCTGCAGGGAGGTGAGGGAGATGACAATTTCATCATTAATTTAGTGGACACCCCACAAGTGGAAGCAGCCACAACAAGCCAAACACTTGATGCCACGCCACAAACCCCTTTCTTCTAGGTCTTTTTCTTCACTTGCCCCTGGACCATCTTGGACAAGCCCAGACCCCAAACAACAGTTAATGATGGGGCTGTAAATTACTTGTTCATAAATTCATTAGCTCATCCTCATCCACAAGAGATTTATTTATACTGCATCTTTTGACCCCAATTTCCCACTGCCCACACCCTCCTCCCCTAAGTTTCCCCCAGCAACCCTTCTTCCAGCAGGCCCCAAATGCCAGTCCCCCTCCCTCAGCACCCCATCCCTCAGCTCCTTGCCCAGCAGCCCAGCCCCAGCCCCTTCCCCAAGCAGCACTGGGACTGTCTGGGCAAGCCGGAGACCATACTATACCCGACCACCTTGTGTGCACACTGTTGCTCACAATTCCCTCCCCCCAGGCCAGCCCCAACATTACTGGGGGTTGACCAGAACATGGCACCTTGGCCCCTAAAAAACCCTTGCTGGCCCTGTCCTTGAGGCCATGCACTTCATCGGCATCTCTCCACTCATGGCCAAGCGCTAATGAGAAAAACCTGCCAAAAGGGAGGCTTTCTCTTCATCTCCCCCCACCCCATTCCAGCACTGAAAGCCTTAAGAAGGGCTGTGGTCATGCTATATGCTTGCTTTAGTGCCTTTTTATAAGCAGAAAGCTGAATCTTTATTAGAGTATGAAGAAAAGCTTTGGGATATTTCATAGAAAAATAAGCTTTTTTGCTAACTGGGCCAAGCACTATTGGATTTTGTCTCATAGTGTGGGGTTCTTAAGAGCAGCTGGTGTGGACTAGGTTGGTTTACTCTCAGCTGGAGTATCAGAAAGGTATGGTGCAGGAGAAAGGATATTTTGGTAGAGCCTAGGAATGCTCAGGTGAGCTATTTCATAAAAATTAAACACCCAGTGGAAGCCATTGATGGAGAACTTGAAAAAAATTGTGAATTGTTTCATTGAATGACCATGAATATGATTCTGGGTACAATGAACTATTCATAGCTAAAAAATTTTTGCTGGGGCTACGAAAAATGACACCAGCAAAACATTTGATTTTCAACAGGATACTGAAGTAAATTAGAACCATTTTATGACATTTGGAATGTTAGAAATTTGAACAAAGACGGGCAAAAAAGGCTGCATTTTCCTAGTGTGGCAAGTAAGAAGTGTTACACAGGAAGGCATCATTAAAAAAAAAATTAAGACAGGCTGATTAAAGAACTCAGATTTTGTTTTTCTGATGTGTTATTGGCTGTATTTATGGAATATGAAAAACATGTCCTGACCAAACTCAGACTGACCAGAGCTTAGATTGACAACAAACTCTCTTTGAACCAATTACAGAAAAAGAAATCAAGCACAGTTTAGTGGCCTGTCTTTTGCTGGAGCTCATAAGCTGTTACAGGATGAAGGGTGCTACTTACGGCTTGCACATCTTTTCCAGTCATTAAGTGTTGGCTGAGAACTGGTTTGTCTGAGTCGTTTTTTCCCCACCAATCCTCTCTTAAACCATCCAGCTACCCAGAGCACCATTTGATGCACTCCAAATCCCTCACAGCCCAGTCTGAATTTTTGTTCTTTCCATAACAAAGCAACAGCTTGCAACTTTGAATTTATGACAAGAAGCGTCTGCTTTTTGTACAAGAATGATTTGTTACCTCCTTGCTCTGTTTAGAATAATGGGCTTGGCCTCATTAAAGCCAGAGCAGGCATGCAGGTAACAGTGTTCATTGTCCCATCAGCCAGAAGAAATGAATTCCTGGATACTACATCACTCAGTTTAGTTAGTTTGTTTGTTACAAGAGAAGGCAAATTCAGTGATTAGCGAGGGCAGATTTTCTGTGTCCTCGAAATGGGGCAGATTTTATGTGTCCTCTAAATGTTCTTTGCTTATTCCAATATAGGTATTGCACTATACAAAAAAACCCATGTTTGTTACTAAATGGCAAGGTTTATTTTGAGAATGCAATTAGTATGTAATAGCCTTGGAAGATGAACAGCTATTGTAAATACAGAATAAAGGCTCAAGCACCATAGCTCTTCTGTTCCTGTATTTGTGTTTTACAAGAAAAGACACACAGCACTAAACTGCATAACTTCCATAAAATGTGCTATAACTAATTTAGAAAGACAATGCCTCAACAAATTAGCATTCTAGATTGACACACGTGTGCATGCATGATCATAAGAATTCAAAACAGGGGCCCAGAGAGCCCTGTAAAATGAAGTGCTCTTGATCCCCTTCAGCTGTGCTTTGAACTATGAGTAGTACCTGTTTTGTCATGCTGCCCTATGCTCAGCTCCTCTGCCTCAGCTCCATAAGGCAGGCCACTAATTTTCTCTAATCAGTTGTGTGAGTGTTAGTAAGCCTTGTCAGCTCATTTACATCAGTGGACACTAATACAATAGGAAATTAACATATTGATTTCACTCAGATCCCTGGGCAGCCGCCAGTTACCAACAGATCTCAGCTGAGTTTGAAAACAGCAATGCTCTTGATTGCAAAATTACTTTTTTCCCTGCTGCTGGCTTCCCCTCACTTACTTCTGATCAATACATCGTTCTGATTCACACACACATCTTCCTCAGGAGGCTCTGAACCAACTAAGTACCATTGCAAGCTCAAAGAAAATGTTGGCATTTATTTTTTATGTTGCAAACTAATTCTACATATCCCCTCTCTCAGGATTCACGGAAAAGTCGACTTTTTTATTGAAAGGCCCTACAAAACTGAGGTAAAGTACAAGATTAGAAAGGTAGCTCTATTAGGAATGACAGAGGATGAAACTCATTGCATATCACACCATAAAGAGCACATGAGAATTTGTTTAAACACAACAAAGGTGAGTTTCCTAGCGGAAAGGAATTTAATGCTAAAATCTATCAGAACTAATGTGTGGCCCATGACTTTTACACTCAGCAGTTACAGTATAAATCAGCTCCATTTCACTGTAACTGCTCCAAAATCAAACGTTTATTGTGGATGTACACATAGAACAAAATAGCCAAAAAATTGTTCCTACTCTGATGAAGGCTAGACCAACCAGAGGCAATTATAAATTTTTTTTTTTGAGCTTAGCTTCATAAATTGTCTTTCAGTTTTGTCGCTAAACCTTTGAATTTCATATGTACTAATATCATTTAAATACATGGTGGCTTTTGCCCATCTGTACAATGAAATTTCTGGATAAGGCTCCAACATCTTACCTCCCATCTTCCAATAGGAAGGAGGTGGGGGGCAGCAAAACCTATCACTAATGCTTAAGCTTCCTGGAGCAGGCTGGCTACAGGCATAGCTAGGATAATAATTTGTACCCTCCTTCAACCACACATAATACAGTCTTTATTCAGCAAATAGCAAAGTCGTTTCACACCATGCCAAAGGTCAGCTTTTGCTGTATTAATAGCTGCTCTGGGAGGATCAGTGTTGTGCTATCCCACATTTTTTCCAGGGCCTGGAGATGCAATTTCCTACAATCTGCAGGCAATTTCCCACCAATTTTCTTGGGGAGCTAATAGGCTGTGACAGGAGATGGAGCTAGCAAGCAGCAGGCGGCATCAGAAAAGACAAATTGCATCTCTGCCACCTAACTGGGCAATCTAGAAAGACAGAGTTTATAGCTTTGTAGTGTTATTGGGCCCCATGCTAACAGCAAATCATTCAAGCTGCTATCTGAATTTCGTATTCTTTTCCTTCTGAATTTATCGCCACATATCACTTTGTAGCACTTTTTCTACAAATGACAGTTAAACACAGATCATGTATGATTACTAGTTTAACTGCTTTTTAACTAGACAAGCCTTGCTAAATGCTATTCACACTCAGAAACAGAAATATACAGTCTCACTGTCAAGCACAGTGATATTTTTGATTATTTTCATACTTGTCAAGGTACAAAGCAGATGCCTACAGAAAGGGACTGATTTGTAAGCTAAATTCAATTGAATCACACAGTGCAAACTATGGGAACATTTTAAAAAGTCACTACAGTGAGCACACCTATCATGGTGAGAAAGTCCCACTGATCATATATAGTACAAAACAAAAGCATAAAAAAAAAAGCCAGATATGACCAGTAAGTTCTCCCTCTACTCTAGCAGTGTGTGAAACATAAAAAGTTAAACCGAACAATCTACGATCAGTTCAAAACCATCCATATACCCATTTACCTTACAGATTTAAAATTATTTAAAGTTAGTAAAACTAGTAAAGCTCTAAGAATGTATCACCATATCCACTTGAATAGAAATGAAACTGATTTAAAGCTGCTAACCCTCACCTAAGATATAAAAAATTAATGAATTAAAGAAAATTATTCAAAGGCACAGAACACTAGCAACTATTGCAAGTTATATCTGTCACTGTACTTCCCCTTACTATCACAGCAAACCCAGGGGATAAATACTGTAAACACATTCTATTACAGAACCCTGTATATCTGTATGTTTTTCTTCAAAATATAGAAGAACAAGTTTCTGAAGGCATGGAGATCATTAAAAACAACCAACATTATTAATGAAATTATTATAATTAGCAAAATTTGCAAGGTTAATATTTCCCCCCCCTTTTAGAATAAATTAGGTAGAGTAAAAACAATCCCATCTAAATTATTGCTGTCCACTGAGAGACAAAATTAGTACTGAGATGTATAAAATTTTACTATAATGCAACCCTAAGGATTTTTTTAATTACTTAAGTAATAAAAAAAATGTAAAATTACAGTGAGCAAAGTGTTGAAATATTCTGACATGCATTTTGAAACTCTCACATTTAAACCACTTGTCATTAATATCCCCATTTCATATTTGTGGTTTTTAATAAGTTACAGCTAGATAAAATACTGAAGAACCAGGCAGAATTATAAATAGAGTACCAGGTCAATAACTTGCACTCAAAGAAGAGTGTCTACATAAACAAATAAAAAAACCTATGAAAACCACTCAAAAACCAGAAGTACTTCCTTAAACAGATTCACTGATAAAAACACAAAAGAGTATCAGGACTTGAGAATCTTCAGTTTAACAAATGAAAATTAATGATTTCTCTATGCAAGTCTATAAACTTCTTGAAGTACACATTCAAAACTCAATTATATCATAGATTAGCGAATATTCACTCAACTGCTGCCAGAATTACACATCTCACATAATTAACAATCAGAAAGACAGAGAAAGGTAGAAGCATTATGTATGTATAACGCATTAAAACATCTCTAGAGGACTAATACATATTCAGGAGGAAACACAGGGGAGCACAGTAGTAAACTGGTCCCTGTATGAAAAGGGAACTTATCCCAGGAAGTATATTTAGCATGGCCAGAAAAGTTGAATCACTCCAAAGTTTTGCTGCATGCATGGCATGCTAAGCAAATACCAAACTGACATTAAGGTCATTTACATACTTAACAGCAGTTGTTTGGCTGATTCATCAACATTCAGAAATATTTTGAATTTGCAAAGCCATCAGATTGTATATTTACTTGAAACCTAATTAAGAAAATACTCAGGTCCAACTGCAAAAAATAACAATAGCTGATTATTTTTTAAGAATAAAGGGAAGCTTCATTGCTCTCCAAAGTATCTTGCTACAGCAAACCACAAAATAAGAGTTATTCAGCTTATCGTAATTGCAGCCAATTTTTAAAGTAAAGGGGTAATCCACTGTGGATTGCTGTAAGGAAGTGCGACAAAGACTGCAAAATGAACAGATGGATTTTATTTTAAACAAATTAGGCTCACTACCAGGAAAGTAACAAGTGATTTCTAAGTTTCCCAATGCTATGGGTTAATTTCCGTTTATGACCCCTTCATTCTGCTTGTTAACTTTTTTAAACTGCCATTAAAAATCAGTCCTTGAAGGAAAACCAGCTTTTATTATTTGCAGTTAAAAGCTATCATCTCCATTTTCTATGCTAATGACAGAGTATACAAAAGGGATAATAGTATGTTTGATTACTTAATCTCCAAACTATGCGTTATCTTTGCCTCTAACTCATTCTTGGCAGGAAACAGAGATAGAAACAAAGTTCAAGAGATACTATACCTTTGTACTGTGAACATAGCAAAGGCAATCCTTGCCAAGCTCTATGCAATAGCAACTGTCTAGTGCTCCTTGCAGCATCTCTTCTATGAATCAACATAAACTTACTGTGGGCAAAATCACATGTAAAATTTTAGGCAATATCTCAAAATTTAAGTTTTACCTCAGAAGCCACCACAGAATTTTTCTATGGCGAGTCAACTACACTGACCAGCAATTCCACAAACAATGAAAGTATGAGTATGGAACAATGATGCTATCTTATCTCTGGGTGCTTGCTTTAGTAAGGGAAATTATTACAATATACACTGACTGATATTATCTATGCAGCTATCCACTAAAAGATTCAATCAGATTCTCCTGTAGTCTACCTATCACGAACAGACTTGTTAACAAAATTCTTACTAATGCATGAGCCAGAAAGGGCACAGCCTGTTGTTCAGCTTCTAGGAATGAACTGTGGACTTGGCAATAAGGAATATGGGGGAAGAAAAACCCACAAAACTCTGCTCAGATTTTAAAATGATAACTAATATTGGTCCCCACACCACCAATTTTTTGGTATTCAGTTTTCTGAGAATAGCACTTTAGCTCCAAGGAAACACAAATCCAGCTCTCTCAAGAATTAATGTATCATAGAAGCAATAGGTTCTTTTGTTTTGAGATATAGCATCTTTAAGAACATTCTGCCCTCTGAAAACAATTATTCTTTCATTCTTATTTCCCTTCATGTTTTCTTATTGTATTCAATTTATAGATATTTTAAAGTTAAGTAAGAAGAAAAAAATTAAATAAATCAACACAAAAAAAGGCAAAAAAAAAATCCCCATGTGCTTAAAGGGTGTTCAGAGCACAGTTTTTTCTCGTTTAGAAAATGTTTAAGTGACTGTTTGAGCTCTCCTATATAGTTGAACAGAAATTCCAAGTGAACTTCTCAGAAATGTCTGTAAGCTAGACCCACAGGGCAGATTTTTAAAGCACCCAGTTCCTACATGTCTGGTTTCCCTAGCAAAATCTACCACGCTGCACTAAGCACTTAAGCTGCAATGGGACATCTGGGAGCATGTTGCTGAAAAAGGGATTATCAATTGCTGGAAAGCTGATCTTGAGCTATAAAAATATTAGGTAATAGGAAATGTTGAGAACTGGCTGTGATTTAACTCTCGTTCCTCTTAGGATTAGATGACTGCTTATGGATGTCAAAGAAATGCCCACTTCCAGTTCCAACACACAGCTCAGGTGTCCTTGAATTACTATGCAGAAACATCTGAACAACTTCATGGAGAAATAGAAGTCAGTGAAATTGCATACTGAAATCTCATTCTAGGTGAATTTTGTAGATTGCATTTTACAATACCAGTAAAATGTCTGTGTGTCTATGTTCCCATTCTCCACTGTCCCTCCATGTATTCCCTACCAGAAACTCTTTCTTTCATTCTGGTGTTCATCAGGTCCTACTCTGAGCTGCTTCATCTTTCCCATTTTGTAGTAAGAGACCTCTCTCTGGCAAGACACCATGATTTAAGTCTTGTATAGACCTACCTTCTCACATTCTTTCTATGTGCTTGTGGTAGGAAAAAAAATAAAATCCTTCAAAGAGACAGCACAGTTGGAGCCAGTCCAGCTTCTCCAGTGAAGTGGCTTAAGGGGTAAACACTTTATCAGTAGTGCGAAACCTGAATTCAGTACTCTTTCTTAGCTTGAAAACATTAAAATCCACCTTTCTTAATCACTAGAATGGTGGAAATTCCCCATCGACTCAAAATTGCACCAACATAATAGAAAATATAAAGGACTACTCTAACTAGGTTACATGATCCCACAGGCTCATAAGTGGGGCAATCTTTCCACAAAAAACAAAACAAAACAACAACAAATAAACAACAAAAAACCACCACCACAAAAAAAATATAAAAATCTATTTGTCCATCTGGGTTTAAGTTACTCAAGTTAACACTTCTGAAAATTCTACCTGCTTCACCAATGCAAAGATGTGACAGAAAAAATTATGGTCAATCATTTATACAGGAAAGTATGAGACTAGATGATAGATTCTACTTTGATGCTTGTATTAAAAAACAACAGTATTATTTTACCAGTCTATGAACTTTATATTCATTTGGTGCTCCCTCTTCCCTTTAAAGGAACAAAAGCTTTTGAAATGCCAAACAAATTTAAAAGACTTAATGTGGATGAAAATTCTCTCTCAAGGACCAACCGCTTGTGGGTTGATGTGGCAAGCCATCTTTGCTTGGAACTATAATCAAAAAGAGGTACTCTGACACACTGACAAATGCATTGTGTGGAATAATATAATGATTTTCTGCACAATTGATTTATAAAAGGTTATGCCTAGCGCACATATACAAAATATACATATTAGAGCCGGCAAAGGATTTTGTTCACTTGAATTGATATTACCACAAATCTCCTCTTCATCAGTTATTGTTTGCAGTGACATCCAATATGTCATTTGTAAGGACTCCCTGCTTCTATCTGGCACTAGTGTTTGCCAGAGTGGCATTCAGACTTCTCTGAATACTGAGGGCCACCCAGCAAACAGTGTCCCAGAAAGGGGCTAATCAAAGGAACCTTTCAGGGTTGTAATTAAATTGACAAAAAAAAAATAATAATTACCTACACCATAGGTACTGCTGTACCTCTTTTTTCCACATGCTTTTCCCAGTGCCACTTCTGTTACTGCTGGTCTGGGTTGGTCTGTTTCTTTGTTCAATATACAATTATTTCCACCCACTAATTTAAACAGGGGTATAAGAACTTACAGAAGTTTTAAGCTCTACAAGTTTTAAATCTTGTAGGTAATAGTGTAGACAGACATGCCAAGATTTCACCAAATGTATTTTTTCATTAAAAATTACATCTGCTGGTGGAATAGGCTTTACTGTTTGACAGATGAAAAAAAAGTTTCAAAAACTATAAGTGAAACCTGAAACAAACAAAAAAAAAATAATTCAGAGAACTATTGTATGATGCCTCCCCAAGTTTTTAAACCCAAGGCTTAAAGTAGATCTGATTGGGGAAAAAAAGAAGTAATTTCTTAATTACAACCGAGAAGCATATGGTACAAATATGATTAAATTCATTCACATGCATAAATAATGTCCAATTCCATAACTGCTCTGACTCATTGTGCATTCTAGAAGCTAACAAGAAAAGACAAGGTATTTCATTATTTTCCTGACACTAGGATTTTGAACCTCCTGATTGCCAAAAATGTGGTCTTACTAACAACCCCTATGTTGCAATTTATAGCAGATCCATTATATACACGTGTATATATTTTTAAGTTACACAAATGTGTTAGAATGCTTGCATTCTTAGTTCCTCTAATATCAACTTTTAAGAAAGGTAAAAGAACACCTATAAAGTAAAAGCCAAGGTGATAGTAGTTTGGAAGAAATCCAAATGTTCCTAACTATAGCAAATTTGCCAGAGCTGCTAAAGAAAGTCAATGATCATTGAGAGATTCAGACATTTGGAAAAACTTCAATATGAAAACAGGGTCAGCATAAAAATCAAGTAACCTAGTACATACTCTATTTTTAAACTTTCCCTTTTTAAAATGGCATAGCACTTCACAGTATTTCAATGTAGCAAATATAATTATTTCTTTGAAAAGCCTGATGATTCTGCTTTTTGCCTTACTATGTGTGAAAGGAACATGACCACCACCTAAACTGGTCTGTCATTTTCATACAAATGGATATTCACAACACAGCAATAGACAAAGATATTGATACATATGGATAGAACACTAATTTTAAATGTCTAGGAGACCAGGTTATCCTGAATGGTTAACATTTTACATTCTAAACGCAAAGTTAATGTATTAAGGCTATTACAATTCTAGATACTACAAAATGGTCTCAGTAGAATGGTCATGTAAATTGACAAGAAAACTGATGTCTCTTCAGACTGGAAATGGAGAGAAAATTTGCCCTCAGATGAGAAGTTCTCTTTCCAGTCAATGCACCTGTCAGTCAAACTTGTTTCTTCCTAGTTATGTGTCTTTGAAAGAGCAGGGATACAGGTCATTGTCAAATGCTAGCAAAATGAGAAAGCAGCTCTTCAAAGATGAGTCTTAACCTGTCTGCCAGTTTGTGTAATCTGAATTATTTGTTCAGAGATATCCTTCTGTTCATCTGTACTCTCCATTAGCAACAGAAATTCTAATTAAATTACTGAATGCAGGAAATGTATGGCCCTCACTGGTGCAATAGCTAGGTTTGTCCAGCACACAGTGGTAAGAACTCGTTAATCTGAAAAAACATAGTTAGAATAAAATGTACACATTCTCTCCTCATCCATTTCTCTTGAGTACACCAAGAAAACTTGATTTGAAGATGCATAGCTTTGGTAACTGGCTGCTTAGCATGGCTCTTCACAGATGTAAAACACTAATGCAACAGTGGAAAGGACTCGAAGATAGCTCAGTATGAATACATAGAGCCTATAGGCCTGCGTAACATGGGACACTCAGGAAAATTAATTCTAATTAATTTGTACAGTGGATTAGTTAAAAATCAAAATATTCCTTTGTCAATATTCTCACAAGAAATTAAGAAGTGAGTTTAACTTAGTTTAGGTTAATTCACTTCACTTGCAGCACTGCAAGTATTTGACATGGTTTAAGTGATCCCCTGTAAAACTCACACTTTTGGTAATTTAATTAAATTTACCTGAGTATCTAAGTATAGACAAGACATTAAAAAGGAAATGGTCACTAACTGCCACTTCTCTGTAAAATATGAAGGATGCAACTTATCTAGCTTTTTTAAACCACAGACATCCTCAGTTAATGAATAAGGGCTCTGATGTATTTAGTTGAAATGTAGTCTTGCATGAGTTCTGTTCAGCTGGGGGAGAAATAAGAGGGAAATCACCTCTTCTAGAGAAATGACAAAATGAGTTATAATCAGGCACATATTACTGTATCTGCCAAAGAACATATATATGGGACATCAGAATAAACTTAAAATAAACTGCACAACTTCATGAAATGTTCAATTTTTATATTTACACTATAATTAGTACAAAATTGCCTTTTAAGTTTTCTGTAGCACAAGACAGTATCTACTGGACTTGATACCCTAATATGTCAAAACAACTACTCTGAAGTATGATAAAGGAATCTAGAAGAGTTATAAAGAATAAGACACCATTTTCAAACTATACATAGTGTTTGCTTTTGCTTCTAAAAAGGTACTTATATCCCCAAAAGGTTTTTAATTTTAAATAAGCAGGGCAGGCAGGGAGGGGGCGGGGGGGAAGACTGGTTGTTGGTACTAAAGCCTTTACTGTAATAAACTAAATATATTTACAATTTATACAAATGTTTGACCTTCAACAAAAATACAAAAACATATCACAAGATGCAAAACCAGGAAACAAGTTCATCTGAGACACCACTGCTCTACACAGGACAGAATGCAACTTGAACTGCAAGGAACAGAAAGGTATTTATCCCCCATATTCAGGCAATGAGAACAATTTGCATGAGGTCACAAAGAAAGAAAAAAATAAAAGGCTCCAACATTCTTCAGTAGACTTGGCTTTTAAAAACTATATCAAAAACCTAGGCTACATCTGTCCATCTTGTCTCTGTGTTCCATTTGGTCCACGTAGCCAGTATTTAGTTGCTGGATGTTGCCTTCTATTTTGAAAAATCGGAGTAGTTTCATGGCAAGGTCTGGAACCTCAATACTTTTGTTCCTTTCTAAAAGGCAAAACCTTTCTACTTCTACAATTAAGAACAATTTTGGCCCAGTTCAACTTCTAAAAGTTATATCCCCATCACATTTCTCAGTAGATAACTTCATAGACTGTAGCCTTTTTGTCTCCAGAGCCAGTGACTATGTACTTATCATCCACAGAGATGTCACAGCTAAGCACTGACGAAGATTCTTTGGACTAGAAGAAAAATAGAAATATATTACATCATTAAAAAAAAAAAAAAAAGGTCTGTTACCCTCATCTCAGCATCCCATTTTGGGTAGATGACACAGGTGTAGATATCCGAGTCCACTCTTGGAACTCTGGGTATTCTAGTTTTTTGTTTAAAAGCATCATCATCCTCACCTGGAAGATACTGGCTCCATAAGGAGTTCTCCATGCATTAAGAAGGTTATCTTTCCCAGTACTCACAAACCATTTACCTAGAATATAAAACAGAAGGACTATGAAAATATATGAAACACACATCTGACAAGATTCTGGGTTTTCAACTCACATCTATGAAATCTATTAACTAAGTACCTTTATAAAAGCTCTCACCACTAATCAACATAGTACTTTTGCTTACAATGCGGACACTCATGCTTTGGCAGTCTGTTACATACTAGGAAATCCCTAGACTCTGTAAGTAGAAATAGCTTTTTACATGTAAATCAACCCTCACAAAAGCCTTTAGACAAAGAGATGGCTGTTTGTAGATAAGTACATTTGAATTCATAAAGCAGAGATATTTATTCATTACTTAAGAAACTGAGATACTAAATAAGTTCTGATTATCAAATGAGCTATGACTATGTAGTAACTAATCAGCAAAGCATGAATTAGAGCCCTGTCAGAGCAACTTACCACAGTAAGCAAACTTGAGTGACAATACACAACTCTCATGAAGGTGCAGTTGATATTTGTCTGGTTTATTTACATGTAGCACTTCTACGTTGCTGCTCTCCATTCCCACAGCTAGCCATTCACCAGTAGGACAATAACCAAGGGAAAATATCTGAAAATTAAACCACATTTAGACTTTTTATTTTTTTCCCTAAAGATACACTTTTTTTTTTTTCTACAGTGGTTAAATTAATTGGGAGAGGGAGACAGAGAGAGAGAAGGGCAAATAAAGTTCACATAGTTCAATAGCAAGACTGCTGTTCAAAATTCAAGTGGCTAGCTAACCCCTGTTCTTACCTATTAAATTAGAAAAATACGAAAAGAGAGTAGTGTCAGGCTATCATTTTGTTCTGGAAGCTAAACATATGAAAGCTACAAAATATTGTGTTGTGAGCAGCTAAAAGGAAGAGAGGGAACAATGTGCCAGTTGCACTGGGCTCAATCTCAGCTTTCATCCTACATGTTTCCTTCCCACCGCACCCTCCCCGCAAGCTGTAGGGAAATCCACTTACCTGTGATGTGAAGTCATGCTGTTGTAGCTGTCTCCCCTCTCTCAAGTCCCAGGATCTGACAGTGTTATCCAAACCTCCTGTCCAGAGCTTGGTACCATCATTAGAAATGTCAATACAGCTGGCTCCATCTGTGTGGCCCTGGAATTGCCTGATAAAACAAACCAGATTGAATAATGATTTCCTGCCAGAGCTCAAGGTAAACACTGTTGTGGTGTTAGTTTTGGACTCTGTGTGTGTGTGTCATCTCTTCTGTGTCTGCTGATGGGCAAAAATCAGTCCCTCCCTTTTACTGAGCATGAAATACAACAGTATTACAAAAACATTTTCCAGGTGCTAGAGAAATGAATTGCATCATGGCTAGCTGAAGAAAGTCAAAGATTTCCTATCAGGTTTTGAAATGCCAAAAAAAAAGCTTGTGAGAACATTAAAGTACAGTAACTACAGTTAAAAGCATTAAGGACAACTCAGATTAAAACAAGTGCTGAGGGAACAAAACTCCTCCAGTTTCAGAAACAGCTTCTGTATTTTCTTTTGGCTGCAAGTCAAGATGATAAATAATAAGTGGAGATATTAATAGGAAGGGATCCAGACAGAGATCCAGATAGTTAAACATAAGCACTACTGAGTCAGCAAAGTTGCATTCTCTGTGGCAGGAGATCACAAAAATCTAAATGGTGCAGTTTGTTTTAAAATCTTCTCATTAGTAATTCTCAGCTTTCAGCAACCAGAAGGTCATCTCAAGTTTTCCCTAATCCTTTGGCAAAAGCCTTCTGAGGCTCCTGCATTTTTCATCAGCAATTAGCTTTAGAAAAGTCCTATGCCTCAATGTGAAAGGTGGAGGGCGAGGGGGTGGGAAGACAACTAGCTTGGGAATGAAGGTTATGAATCACTAAGATTTACCACAGAAAGGTCATGCGGCACATTTTGTTTTGTAGCTCTGGTCTCAAAATTCCACGTGTTATCAATTAGCAAGATCAGCCACCAAGTGGTGGGAACACCTACAGCAAACATTCAAAAGGCTAGACAGTCATAGATGGAGAGTGCACCTTTACAGGGACTATGCATGCATAGGGCAAACTGAGGATTTTTTATAACTAAAATCTTTGCTGACCTCAAAGTCCAACAGAAAGTAAAATTTGCATGCACATCAACATGACTCTGCATATAAGTTTAGGCTAATTATTGATATACAGGAAGTTTAACTGAAACACAGCAGACTAAGCAGATTCTTCAGTGTTTGTCTTCAGAACTTTTAAAGTATCACTGGCTTTCCCAATTTAGGCTCTCTTCTCATAATACTGTAAGCCACCACTACTTTGGTAAGCATAAACCAAAATTTATCTTCTAGTAAACCACACAGCTAGCTGCTAAGAGCTATTTCATATGTGGACCTATCTTTCTTTCACTGTCATAGCAGTCATGCTGAATGTTGACCTGCCAGACACTTTAATCTTCTACTAATATATTCATTAATCAAAGGTCTAACAAAGATTTTAAAAGTAATTTACATGGCAACCCATTTATTGTACTCTTTGCAGCCCATTCTAAAAGTTTTAGAGATCAAATTTCCCCCAAGACCTCAAATACCTTTCTCTCATGAACGACCAAACATCACTCCTTTACACTTTCCTAAAGAACTGAGAGGATCCACACTTTCAACTGCTTTTGTAGATTAATTTTATTACTTATCATCACTAAATAAGAACTGAAAATTCTATTTATTACTTAACAATGTTTAAGACAAAGGAAAAAGAACAAACCTCAAAGAGTTCCCTAAAAGGCATGTTCAGTCTACATCAATCACCAATCAGCAGAAATGCTGCTTGTAGAAACCTGCAGACAAATCCCAACTAACTGAAACCAACATGAACTTCTACACTCACTGCAGCAGGTTATGGACCAACCCTTTAGGCCCTGAATGTGCACCTTCCAAGACTAGGTTGAAGCTACCAGAACTAGTTTCTGCCCAACTCGGGTGCAAACTGCATTCTTTGGATAAGAAGTACTATTTACTTTGCTGTCATGAACCACTATTCAGGGAGATAAATATTTATGTAGCTATCCAAAGAGTAGCTTTAATAGAAGTTTTCTTTAAACAAGTAATGACTCACCTGACCAATGTCTGATTGTGCAGATCCCACACTGCAATGTTCCCATCGCTGCAGCAGGAAAAGCACACCTTGGAATCAGGGCTGATAGCCAGAGCGTAGCAGGCAGGCGCTGAGGATGTCAGTTCTGCTTTTATACGAGGAGTTGGTGCTGCCAGGTCCCATATGGATAATGTGCTGGCTTCCCCGCCAACTATTAGGGTGCATCCATCAGGTAGCAATTTACAAGAGCGGATGTAGTTGTCTCTGTTCTGTACAACACAAATCACCTCAGTTATGTTAATACATACCTGCCAATAATGACCACTAATATGATTCTGACTGCATCCAAGTTTTATCAGTATGCTATTTTTTCCATTACCAAAGTAGTAAAGAGAAACTAGCAGATCCTAAAAGGTTTCAAACACCTACTTCTCATCACTAACCAGAGACTGCAGCTCTAGAAATTAAACTGCAGACTCCTGTTGCCACAGTCTACTCTGTTTTAAACGTGATGAATGGCAAGTCTTCCGTCTCATTACACAAAACCATAGCCAAAGTATGCTTGTATTTCTGCAAGTGCACTCTATGAGCTAAGGTCAGCAAATGAGCTTTGATTTGACATTTAGATAACCCTATATGAAAATGCAGTTCATGTCTCATGCCTTTCATATTTTGGAGTTTTCTATCAAATACTATTTTGCATTCACCATTTTAAAGTTAAAATATTAAGTATCCCCATACTGCTCCTGGATTTACATTGGTCCTTTGCTGTTCAACATGACTCTTACCGTATTTATATTATCAGTTTCACATTTGTGATACTATTGCTGATTGAGAGGTACTACAGGGGATTTAGAGGTGGAAAACATTTCAACCTTCATTTATTGGAAGCTTGAGTTCTTAAATGTATTGGAAGTCCATTTCTCCATAATAGATGCCAGATTAACATGGTAACAGTTCTTTAGAAAATGGAGGGTTAAGAGCTGTAACTAAAAACATACAAAAAAGCACTGCAAGAAGTAGTCAACAACATTACTACTACTACTACTTTTTTTTTATTCACAGCAAGAAGCAGTAAGTAGTGCAGTGGAAATGTTGGCTTAGTGAGTCAGCCATTGCTGCTCCATAACTAAAATGAAGGCAGCTAGGACTATGCATTCAAACAACTGTCACAGAACAGAATAAATATTCAACCATACTTTTACTACTAGTCAACTAACATAATGGTAGCAGTAAATAAAGGGAAAAGGCTAAAAAAACCCAAACCAAACCAAAAACCCCACCACATTTAATTGGATCAACAATGAAGCTAGAATTATTTTCATTCAGAATACATATTACTGTGCTTTATGACATGAAGTCTTCTCAGTTAACATTTCATAAACATCTATGCTGCTTCTAATATGAGAAGCATCTTTTACTGAGCCATTACCTTTTTTGAGTCAGCTTTTCAGCTACCTATACTACTGCACTCAGTCCCTTTTGTATCCTGCAGATGTGAAAACAACCAACCAAAATGTGTAACTTGAGGATCACCAACAAAAGCATAGCCAGACTTAAAGTGACCTTGGTACCTTGTCACATCATTTCATTATGTGGTTGCTACCCTCTTACAAAAAACAGAGGTTGTCACTCCTGGTGTGAGTGAAACACCTAGGAACATTCTGCGCAGCCCTGCATAAGCCAGGCTACATTCCTTTTAAACTCATGCAAAAAAATCATCAGCATGACTGGGGGAGGGGAAATCAGGTACACTCTTTACTCAGAAGTCTTACCTAATCTGTTATTTGACCCTTAGTAATGATATTTATCCCTAAACAAACCAGCACTCTTCTCTGTAACTCCACCTGTTATGTGTTAAAAAGACAGCTAAACACATAAAGCAGGAAACAGAACTGCCTGCTATTTCCTTGTAATACGAACAAAATCCAGACAAGGACAACTATTTCCTTACTGAGTCTCCAAGGAGAAGCTACCCTTGTGCACAAGTTCCTGATCACCTACCAGGCAGTCCAGCTGAGAGACAGGGCTCTTGTTGCCAGGCTGGCTGATGTCCCAGACTTTGACGCACCCCTTCCCACCCGTGTACACATGTCTCGTGGGGTTGCTGATGGTAACTGCACACACCACTTCCCCGTGGTTCAGAGTGTTGATCTGACGGGCATGGCGAGGAATTCCTGGACCGATGAGGGCATCAGGAGGGAAAGGAACCGGCTGCATCTGACCATCTGCAGTAACGTGAAAGGAGTAGGCACTTTTGGGGAAGGGAAAGAAGAGAGAAGGGGGGGAAAAAAAAAAAAAATCAGCCAGTTACAGTGCTCTAACACAAGAAAAACACAGTATTTTTTTTATTTGATTACTTTGCCAATCTTTTTCTCATAAAAATCAGAGCTACAGTGCCAAGTAATACAGGCACATGAAACCTCAGAGGGAGACAAGGATTCACAACAGGTACTTTCAGCTTGCCTCACCTAAAGCATTTGTGCAGTGGGGAAGCATGTTAAATTCTACCCTTAATTCTAGAGGCCAAGGTCAGGGCTGCTATCCCTCAGCCACCTGGATAACCAAAAGATCTTTAAGCCCCTGGTTTTTAGCCAGCAGTTCCAAGCAGCACCAGAAATCCTGCAGCAGCAATCCCTCACCAAGCAGTACTCCTTCAGCCTTCTTCTACAAGCCTTGCACCTGTTGCCCTGCAGTAGCATTAGCCAAAGTTCAACTTCTGCTCCATTCTTGCACCTCATCTTTAACATCAGCACCAGCTGTGCTCACATGCCTCTTTCCAGCTGCTAACTAGTGCTTTAAACAGAAAATAGAAACACGCGAGTGGTTGCACACACCTTTCATCAGAAAGCTGATACCATCTTCTCATAATTATGTTTTCTTGAATAAGTATTTTGGAAAAGGTGAAAGGCTCAATTTCCCAGGTAGTTTTGGCACTTCTGTAACACCTTTTATTTGTATTCAGTGCATGATTTCAAGTATATGGAAACTGAGGGTTACGGAAGTGAATCCCAGCACTGAATAAAAAGACTCCTCCTTGGTGAAAGCGCACAAAATTATTTCTTCATGTTGACTGTAATATTTAAAGTCAGCTCTACTCAAGGACCAGAGCACAAATAGCAGCTAATAAAGGTTTCAGGTGCAGGGGTTCTTCTTGGTTTGTTTGTTTTAAATAATAATGAAAATACTACTGCAAAAGGCTAGTTTTTGTTATACTGGTGAGCTCCTTTTTTGCTTCTTCTGTTTTATGCACATCCATAGTTCACATTTTTGATGCTGCTGTTACATTAACAGCATTCTTCAAGAGGACAAAGTGGATAAAAAAATGGTGAGATACGAGTATCCTTTTTTTTTTTTTTTAACCAATGAGCTACTGTCTCCCTAGTGATACCTTTATTCTTCTAATATATTCTTGTGTTCAAAATTGCCCTTTCTTTTCCAAATGTACCTCCTTCTTCAGAAATCTTCAGTCACTGTAGCTCAAGTATTAGTATTGCATCCCTTTTCCAAGGACCCAACAATAGATAATTCAATTTAATCTTCTGTTCTGAGCTTTGAGCTAGTATTTTCAAAGTATTTCATTGCATGTTTCCAACTATTGCACAGTTTGAAAGGAAGGAACAAGCAAGATGCCTGGATATGTAACAGACATCACAGAGCAACTGAATATGCCCAGGAGCGGACCAGAAGATATTCCTTTAAAAAAGAGTGAGAAGTGGAGAGGTGAAAGAACTCAACAGTTCTTTCATACAGAAAGTAACAGTGGAAACAGTCACCCCATGCAATATCACAGTTTTCTCAGACGGAAAGGGTAAAAACTGGTTAACAGTAACTGCTATTAAACAAAGAAATTAATAGAACATATACATGCAATTCCTGTACTTCATTCATGTTTCATGGTTGGACATGGGAGTTGAAAACCTGCTCAGAGAATACACAGAAATAGAGGATGAGCAAGTCCAAAAGATGACAAATATTTTTTGTCATGGAAATGTCAGGAATGGGAAACGCAAGATAATAAAGGAAGTGCAAAGTTCACTCCCTTGCATACAAGATGCACAGTAAATCAAATGTATTTCTTCCCATTGGACCCTTTCTCTTTTTTTGTATGAAGAATTACAGTAATGATAAAGGCTTCACTAGAAATCTCTATCATTTCTGTGAAGAGGAGTAGAGACAGGACTGTCCCAAATTAGTTATTCACTAAATAGATGAGACACGGGATGGGAGAGGAAGCAGAAGAGGAGTGGCAACAAGATTGCTCAAGGCTGAACAACTGCTCAGGTTCAGGTACAGAATCCAACTAAAGAGTCATAGCACTTAAGAGGCTGAAAACCTGGACCCCATCCTGGGCTCCAGACCAAAGTCAGTTGCAGAGTATTTGTTAGCAGTAAGAGTACACAGAACTGCACAACTTTGGAGTCTCAGCCTGCCTTTTTTTTTTTTTTTCATCATGGAGAGAAGAAAAACAATTAAGCAAGTATTAAGCAATTTTTTCCAGCATGTTTAAGATGAATAATCCACTTGTACGTCTTTCTTTTTTTTTTTTATGGAAGCTTATAGCATAAATGTTCTGTTCAATTCAAAATACCTAAATAATTGGTGTCTTGAAATGCTTCTGTGCATACACACAGCTTCTCAGTTCTTGCTGAGATGGGGTGGGAGGAAGACAATAGGAACATTTTTCAAGTGCTTCATGCATACTGTAGAATTAATGATGACTATTCTGCTCTGAAACGCCAGGGACTTACCCAGTGTACTTTTAATCATATAGAATTTTACCTGTATGCCTGTGTTTAAAGTGCAGTTATATAGATCATATGAGTAGTCTCTCTTTTTTACTATCATGAGAGGGCATTTGCTTCCAAGGCTGGTTGGTCAGGACTCAGGATGACTGAGTTTGAGGGCCTAACAAACAGACCAGTGATAGTTTCTTACAAGCCAAGACAGCTTTTTCTACAGTGCAAGTTATCAGCAATCCACTGTGTAAAGAAATGGCTACACACTGCCAAATCCCTCTGCCTCTGCCAAGACAAGCACACAAAAAAGTAAATGTTCCTGTTTGCTTGAAGATGTGTGGCATGTCATGCTAACCTCACCACTGTCAGCATACTTTTGTGGTCTATTAACTTGTATCTACTAAGTATGATGGTATAACTTTTCACTACATGTACCTTTTACTTTGAAAAAACTTGCATCATTTGCAAGGCTGATGCTTACTAGACATGGAAAGCTTCTACCTCCAGAACAACACAATACTGGAAGATAGCAGTGAAAACAAACTATTTGCAGCTCAATAGCTGTTGTCCTTGGCAACCTCTCATCAGGTCACTGTGACAGAGGGCCTGCTCTGCTACTTCTGCGGAGGACTGTACTTCCAGTGCTACACTTCCAAAGCTGTAGGTGTACTTACATACAATTAAGAAATTACTCCATTTTTAATGCACTAGATATATTGACAGGCCTGAATTCTCAAAATTGAGAAGCATTTTGGTTGTCCAACCTTAGAAGAGTCATGTTTAGTAAAATTTGGTAAATTATTGAGTTCTCTAAAGCTCAAGGTATTTCTTGACAGGCATCCCTTACCCACCCGTCTTTCTCCTCCACAAATTGCCACTGACACCTGAATTCCATAACACTGCAAAAATGTAATGTGCATTTTTGTCCTTTTATGATGATCTTTTAAACTGACAATGTATGCCAGAAACGGCTGTTCAGCTTCATGATGATCACGGATTTTTATCTCACTCACAGCATTCTGCCTTTATGAAATGTCTGGGTTCCATGATTATCCATCTTTGGTCAAATGACCATTAGCATTAAGGCAGCCCTTCCTCATGTTGGGCTAACAACCACAGTAAACAAAAAAAAAGTTCTTATACAATGCAATTACAATTTAACATAAACCAAGATAAGTACATATCAATTAATATGTAAATATATACTTTAATTGTACATTATGAAGAGTTACAAAACAAACTTGCATGCCTTTTATTTAGGGAAGAGTTCTGAGAAACAGTATACTGCCACTTATGATTATATTCTTTCTGAATAACAGAAATATTCTTCTGATATAGTGTATCCAAAGACTTCTCCCTCATCTGTGTCAAAGCAGCACTGAGAACCTGCAGAGTTCCTATACATTACAACATAGTAAGTGATACTAATACAATCCACTTTCTCAGCTTAAATCTGGTAACTATGGCTCTCCAATTTCCAATTAAGTATCAAATAAGTATATAATAAGTAAGTATCAACTGGCATGCTGAGGAGAGTTCAGAATAATTAATTCACTGCTCAAGAACATGGCAAATAAATAAACTACCTAACTGCCAGCTGCTCTAAGTATTCAGATTAATATAATGCATGCAATTCCTGCCTACTTAAAGTACCATGCCTTAAAAAACCCCAACCTTCTACTTCATCCCTCCAATTCAAACGGAATTCCTTAACTAGCACAAAAATACCCCAAGTGCAAAACACAAAAGCAGACAGTTCCTTGTACTGATGAGTCCATTTCACTTTCAGCTCTTCTTTACATTCCAGCTTATTTGTAGTTGTAGTTACCACAAGTGACTGAGTAGCGTGTTTCATTATATAGGACAAAATGCCAAGAAATAAGGAAAAAGGTATTTGTAAACAAAATCTTTAACTTCATACATATCACCAAATAATTCTATCCAGAGATACAAAGGGGTGGAAAAACAACCTGTTATTCTAGAATATAATAAAATTAGCCTTCCTTTAAAATATTCCTTATTGTACATTCACTGAACAATTGTGAAGATCAGGAGAATTGAAATCTTTTTAATTTTTGCCTTGACCAATTCCAGAACAGCATACTATTCCTTTCCAAAAACATAAAGAAAAATCAGCTTTTAACTAGAAGCTGAAAGAGTTAACATTTACCACATGGAATTTCCCTTTCCTACTAAAATGAAAAACATGCATTTTCAGCTCTTTCTGGTGTCTGTGTATAACACCTCATGCTTCAATTAAAACCACATTTGAAAAAAATACTGAGAAATACATTTGTCCTCAACACTACCATTAATTCACAATTTTAGACACCAGGGAAGCACTACTGTGGACATAAATCTTACCACTGAGCTTGAAAAATCTGTGTTCAGTGCACAGTCCAACTGTTAGAAGGTGTGGTTCACATCAAAGAGAAATCCACAAGAACATTAATTTAGCAGCTATAGAAGACTAAAAGCTAAATAAGTACGTTGCTAGGAAGGCTATGCAAAGCAAAAAAACGTGACAGCAATGCACCAAGAGCTTATAGTGCAGGGCATAGTTAAATGTATCAAAATGGCAAAGTGCAAGATTCAGATACCACATGTCCATGTCAGAAACTAGTACTGATTTCCCATCCCCAACCTAAGACAAAGATAGTTATTGATTAGGTGATGGCTGAAGGCAATCTGGCAGGAAAAAACACACCACCACCACAGCCCCTCCCTGCCCCCTGCCTCCCCCTCCCCCCCCCCCAAAACCCCCACCCAAACAACCCACAAACCAAAACCAGAAAAGCAGCTAAGAAAAGAATAATCTACTGATGGGAATCAACTTTGAAACCAAGAATATGAAAACTTATTTTATGCACATTCATACACACATGCAGGTATCAAGTCCTTGTCCATAAAATTAATTACTGAACTACAAACAGCTCAAGAAAGAAAACAACTAATATGAGATCACATGTGTGTACACCAAAATATCAAAGAATTATGAAAAACCTGAAAATCCTCATAGGTAATAATTTTTTAAAACAAACAAACAACACACACAACGTGCTACTAAACACAAAGACTAGCTCATTTGTATAATTAAGAAATTGCTGAAGACACTTGGACTTTCCAGATTGCTATCCAATTTCCCAAGTACTTCTGTACCATTGCTAACAAGGTTAGACTCTGCAAAGAGCAAAACTGAAAGATTCACATTCAGGAACACAAAAAGATGGTAGTAAAGACTTACGTTTAATCAAGTTACAAAATAACACAAGCAAAAGACAAGCTTTCCAGACAACAGTCTCTTGATAAAAACAGACAAGTACAAATGAGTTTAAGAGGCTACTAATTTTTCTAACAAGGTAGTCATTAACAGATCTCAGAATACACAGCGGTTAAAGAAAACTGGGTGCTGTCAGAAGTGTCATTCTTTTGGAAAGAAAGAAACTTAATTTTCTCTTGGAAGTAGGGCTGTGTGAAAAAAACAGTCCCAGCAATAGCCATTGATAAAAATGTGCAGCCGTGAGCATACACATATGGCTGGGGATTCAAGAGTTCAACTTGAAAATTCTCTGTACTGCCCGCAACAAGACTCAGACTAAAACTCCACATCTCATAAAACAAATTCAATGTGGCACCTTAACTGCACTCTAGCAAAAGGCAGATTTTGAAAATAAACCAGGAGTACTCCACTAGGTTGCGTGGTTATGTAACCCATGTACTTTGTACAGAAAATACAGGAGACTTGCCTAGTGTAGGTAAGACATACTCAGAGATGCTGCAGGTAGCATATGGCATCTAGCTAGCTGTAGCCAAAGAAGACTAAAACAAAAGATCATCCTAAAGCTGTCAATGAAAAGATAACAGATCAGTTTATGGAATTTTAGGTTTGCCTCACTTACAATACAGGTAAGCAAAGAAGTCACTTTAGAGGAAATGACTGACTCAGTCCAAGTAACACAACCACAAAAAACATTACAGAACACATGAAATCAAGTGGAGAGTAGGGAATATGTATCAAAGTAGGCGATCTACGCAGCAGTGTGAATAAAGTGCTGAAAACACTGAATAAAAAGATTTTAAAAAAACCCCAAACATACAGACTGTAATTTAGCTATGAAGTACCAGGATACAAAGTATAGCAGCATACATGCACTGCTTTTGTGCCTTGAATAGTGCAACTATAAGTCAGCCACAGAAAATTTCTGACTGAACAAAAATAGGTTTTGATAGCTTATAATATAAAATATTGCCAGACATTACTAATGGAATAAGTAATTGAAAGCTTATGAATATATTTGTTTAAAAGTAAAAACTTACAGCCACTGGATTATGCAATCTCCAAAAATATTTTATATAAGTATGCCAAATTCTACTAAAGTCAGCAAGAATGAGTCTGACCCTTAATAAAAGAATGTTTTGAGAACAAAGCCTGTTCCTTACTGTACTAAATTTAAATATACCACCATCTGATACATAACACCAACTCACTCAGCCCTCACTTCAGGAATCTTATCAACATACCGCCAACTTTTCTTTAAGTAAATTCAAGATTTAACAGGTTTCTCACACTGCCAACAGATAACTAAGTCTGTTCTCAGAAGCATGGTGGATAACAACGAAAACACATTCAGGATGGCTTTCCTAATCCAAGTCTGCTGCTTTCTTACCGTTACAGAGAAAGAATAGAGGAAAACACACTTTTTTGCCTGTAATCTGGTGTACTTTCACAGATGTTTGCATGACTGACATTACAATGTATCACTAGCTATTAACAGGAGTTCAAAATGAAGGCTAACAGAAATACAGGTGTGTATGACTTTCACCACACAGTCTTACAACTTAGTATCCTAAAAGTAATAGTTTCTGAATTCTTCCTGAAGTTGCAAAAGGAAAAATTAAACCACGATAGGTTGGTAAACATGACAGTATGTAACAGGAACACCCAGCATAGGATAACCCAGCAAAATGTTAAGTGAGTTTTTAAATTATTTAAGTACCTAGACAGAGAGAAATTACCCTAACTGCAACATTCTGTTGAAAGAGAAGACAGGACTGAATGCCAGGCATGAAGGGATAAAGAACAGGTTCTAACAGTATTGAAAAACCTGTTATAATTCTCTCTGCCCCACTCTGTCCAAGAAAACAGATTAGTCATATTTGCAGTCTATGCTCTGTTTGTACCTGCATAGACTAGTTGTCCAGAAATACTTAAAAAATAATCATTTTTTAAGAGGTCATACATGCTCTTGACTCTACTGCACATGGATAAGCTCAGTCTCAACAGTCTACCAAAGCCAAACTACTGAAAAATTTGATGTATGCTGTTTTGGTGAATTTCTTTTATTGTAATATCAATAAGCCACAGCATCATGGAAGTATTTTATTTAACCACCTCTTCATCAATAATTAAAACTTTTAAATAAGAAGAACCCATTGTGAAAGTTATCCTTCATCTATGCACCACCTGCTGTGCAACTGCTTCATCATCCTTTCGCTCTCCAGCTGCACACTTACACAAACATTTTAAAGAGCTTACGCCATTATGCAAGGTGTGTATCACTTGCTAAAGTAACTGCTTAAGATACCCACTGTGATGAACAGTTGCAGACTCTCATGCCTGATGAAACAGGTGCCAGACAAGGAGTCTGTGAGTTTGCACTACACATCTACGCTCAGTATAGTAGGAAGTTTAGTTTCAATGTGTTTTTATCTTACACATTTTAGTACTCTCTACCAGTTTGTAGTCCCCTTAACTTCCCCCAGAAAGGAGGAAATAAAAAAACTTGTATACCTTCAACAGCTTTTCCTTGGAAATAGGTATATACACACCTGTTTTGGGATATGACAACTACCATTTGATAATTTATATGCTGCACCTCTTACCAAGAGAAGTCTAAAACAATCTCTTGGAAACAACCAAACATGACCCACTTTGGAATGCTTGTTCACTGAGACAAGATAACTTCATTCTCTCTAGATAATGCCGACGTTACCAAAACGTTAGAAGTTACTTACGGTTTTCCCCCAGGAATCCCTGCTAGATTTGGAGGGATTCCAGGTACTCTCATGTGAGGAGGAGGATCAAACCCAACCTGACAATGAAAAATGAATTAATCTCACACTTGCAGTTTCTTATGCAGCAAGCCCCTTTTCTTCACCCCCAAGATATTATGCATTTAACCAAAATGTGGCTTTTGCCCACAGTATTAGATAAGTGCATGTCCCTTCACAGAGGGGAAAAACAAGATGTTTTCCTTACGCATGCTTCTGCTGGAAGTATTCATATGTGAACAGAAAAACAATAATGTGTATCATGCATTCACATCACTGAGCGTAACACAAATACCCCTGTGTTAGCACAGAGCTAGCCCTGGAATTAGAGTCCGTGGTGTGTCAGCATGTAGCCACCCCAGTGCTCTGTAGCTCTGCCACAGCTAGCACGTACCCATGCAAGCACAGCACGGTGCTGGAAAGCAGCTTCAGGCCTCAGCTAGAATCTTTGCATGGCTCCACACCACACTGTGTGGGCACGTCAGCTGAGAGATCTCTCACAGAGCTACACTGCAGGGTGCAGACAAATTTGTCTACAGCTTAAATACACTATGCTCTCTTTACATACTGCAATTCCACTAAACTTTTATATCCTGAATAAATAAGTACATGAAATAATCCAAACAGAAATTCTGGACCAAATAGACTTAGTTTTTCTTCTGAACACTATACCCAAGTTAAAATTCTTATTGCTTTAAGGAGCGCATATGCACATTTTTCACATAAAAGCCTTGTTTACCAGTTTGAAAAAAGTAGCCATATCTACAACAATGAGAAGACAGCAAGCTTAAGTCCCATCTTGCAGATTTACAAGTAGGTAAGCTTGTTTATACATACAGCTGCCATCAAGCTCATGCTTGCAGAATCAGGCCCCTAAGTTATTCTGCTTGACAGCAGCTCTAACTGCTACGCTCTACTTACTTACCACACCCACAACAGCAACTATTCTTAACACACCTTATCACAGAACTCCAAGATATGTACCAACCACCTTCTCATATTGATTTCCACAAAAAACAAAATACAAGGACAGAGATGTAGATAAAAAGACTTCTACATGCTTCAAGATGAATTTTTTTTATGTCTGTACGGAACACAAATCTGGTTCAGCAAGAGAAAAGCAGATGTCCACAGCACCAATGAAAATACTTTGTAGCTACCAAAACTACCTTTTCATTTAATGCATAAAATAATTTTTTGGCATTTATTAATCAGTCAAAGCACTGATGAAGGTGAAGAGAAGAGGAAACGCACATAAATACACCAAGATTCTTTGTTTTCAAGGTGCAAATTTGTTTCTCCAGCCACGCAGCAAAGTGAAACACACAGTGAAGCTGTCAAGCCTCTGGCGCTGTTATAACTTGGGAATTCAACAGTGCTAAATGAAGCATGTAGCTCTTCTCAGTGAACCACAACTCACACAACTGAGATTGCATGCAACGTATGGCCTACCATAGGAGATCTTCCATAGGCAACCACAGCAGCTGCAGCAGCAGCAGCACTCATCTGGGGTGACATATTGTGCAGACTGGCATAGGCTGCCCCTGGACTGGTTAACTCTCCATTCATGCCAGCGTGAGGTACCATTCCAAATGGAGCAGGGTACGGTCCTGGTACTGCCAATGGCGTCCGCAAACCTGCAGCTACAGAATAATGAAATCAAGTAGTTTTATTTATTTATTCCTGCATACAGAGGAGAAAACAGCCCTTTCATTCCCCTACAGTACCTAACCTCCCCCTCTCACATACACACACTGCCAAGAAACATTGCCATAATTTATCAGTACCACCACCTCTCTTCACTCAGTGTAAGAAAGATCTACTGAAGTCTGAACTTGCTGATTACTTCTAACAATCCATTCTAGCACTACCCATTTCCATTTCTGTAATATTTCCCTGTTTACATTAATCTCTCCTTTGCCAAATTAAGCAGTAAAGCTGACAGACATGGTTTACACAGCTCATGTCTGAAGCAACTGTGCTGTACCAGCCTGAACAGCAGAAGTAAACTTTCCCCTGCATTTGTCAAGATTTACACTGCAGCAAATATTAGTAGACTTAGACAAAAAGCTGGAGAAAAGATTGCATTCAGAGTAAGTACCAGAATCTTCTGAGAAGTCTTTTTATATTGCATTCAGTCTCTGGATTATTTGCAAAAAAGATAAAGACAAAAGTAAACAAAGAAGGATAAGAGATAGAAAGATATTCAAACTCTTGATAATCCAAACATCTGCTTCTCATAAAGCCTTCTCTTGATATCAAGAGCAAAGCAATACATTTAGTTAACATTCATACAGAACTACACACATAAAAAAAGATTAATTTTGGAACCATAAAAACACGTGAGGTAATGCATTACCAGCTTGGTTAACCAGAGGGTCCATTGTTGGAGGCTTGCCAAGGCCTGGACGAAGTCCTGGAGTTGCGCTAGTGCCTGGGGTTGGCACATCACTTCGAGGAGTTGGTGTGCTGGATTTCAGAACAGGCGTGCTGGCTTTTTCATGCTGGTATCATTAAACAAATTAAATGAGTATTATTTTTAATCCAGGCCATATTATACAATTTATCACAACAGCAGCTGGGATGCTGGGCACCTACTACCTAGTCCCTCAGCCAATTTTCATAAATCCATGCAATGCTGACAGCATTAACTTGTGAGAGAGAAATGCTGACCTTTTTGATTGCTGCCAAAATTAAAATAAGAAAAGAAACATAGAGTTATTCTTCCTTCTTCCATTGGCATGAAAAAAAAAAATGCCTGAGCTAATTTTTTTTCAGGACAATACAATACACATCATCAAATTATTCTAGCTTGAAATCATTACTGTCTCAAATATTATTGGACACAGCAAATCTAAGTACAAAAACAAAATACCACAATAGTTCATAGTGCCAAAAAATTGTGACACAAAAGCTACAGAGAATCTGATCAAATTATTACTGATACTGCAGGAGAAGTTTTGAAAGAGTAACAGCTTATTTAAAAGATTTTAACAAAAGCCTGGAGAACTTCTTAGTGACTATATGCAGACTATGTTAAACCATAAGCTATTGCTCAAGAAAAATAAACAATGCTTAAGCGACTCTTGTACTTCGCAATAAATTTGTAACTCATTTAACAGAAATGTAGGAAATACAAGAAATCAAAATGAAACAGAAAATATTGCTGAGGAAGAAAGCTGAATAACACCATGAAGGTCTGGAAAACAGTAGTCTATTTCCATTTCAAATGTTTAAAGCCATGTACTTCTACCACAAGTAGTTGCAGGAGAATGGAGAGTTAAGACTTTACAAGAAAGAAGATGATTTATCTGGACAACAGATGCTACCCACCAGACTCATTTCTTTGGATTTGAGGGAAGTGGAACTTCCTGAAGAAGCCGTAGATGCTGGACTGCTAGAGGCATCTTTCTTCAGCAGGCGGGTTTTATCTATACCGTTTTCACGTGGTGAATGAGTGGGACTTGCCCTTGGGGAAGAAGGATCCTAAAACAGTGGGAAAGGAAGAACAGCACATAACCATGTCATGGGTTGGTACAAAAACACCACTAAGGAGTCTATGGGAAAAAAAACTAGAAGAATTTAAGCAGTAAGTTCAAACAACAAGACATTTTGTTATCTCTATAGAAAAAAAAGCTGAAATCCCTTCATCAATTTAGAGACATAATCTCATATAGTAAGCAATCTGGTTTTACTTTACACTACATGCAATCATAAACTGTTTCCAAGCATAGAGCTTGCAATCTAAGCACAAACTAAGGCAAGCACGCACAACACGTGGTAAGAGCAAGAAAGACCAACAGTAACTGCAGTAGAATTTACACTGTTTTTTCCATGTACGCTCTCCACGCACTGCTAGTGACAACAAACGTTTCAGTAATCTCTTTCAGGCCATACAAACCTTGCTCATGTCTACCTTCAGAAGAAGAGATAAAGATGCATGCTGTATATGCCATAATATCTGTCACTTCTTTCTAAATACCATTTGCAACTGTCTCGCTACTTAAATCTACAGGAAAAACTGAAATCACCTCTCAGATGATTATCTTTCTCTCTTCCAGAGGCACTCTCTGCATTTCCTTTAACCTGGAATAGCCAGCTCAGCAAGCTACAATGCCATCAGAGCTCTGCAGGTTCTCCATGCTCCTTTGGCTCATGAAAATAGCAGCAGGAAGGAAGCAGTCCTCACAAGAGGGCACTAAGTCTGCTGATGATTACTGAGCAGTTTCATTTTAAGTAGGCCTTCTGAAAAGATTACTAAAATCCCTGGTTGGGTACCCATTTTTCTACTTGGTTGACATCATTTGGGCACTTGGAGCTGCTGAAGACACCTCTTCTCTGTCAGCTTCTCTCCCTGTGCTTTTCACACAGCAAAAGAACCATGCTACCATAGTCAGGCTTCCTAAATCTCTTTGTTGTATGAAATAAAAGATGAAGAAAAGGGAAGGCCCATCCCTTCACCTTGATGGCACTGCCAAATCTCTGCCCTGGAGAAAAAAAGTGGCTACAACCTCTGGAAAATTTTGTGAACAGACTGACTTCATTCTGACTTTAGCTGACTTCATTCTAAAAACCAAATATTCTGGAAAATGCTGTCTTTTACATAGCGCGTTAAAATACTAGTGATCTTTAAGGTACCAAAAATGTTTTTAATAATACTCCTACTATTAAATACAAGCTTAGGTAATGTCTTCCTTTTTCATTTGAAGACACTAGTCTGAAAACCTCAGCCCTCCACCTGCATCTCACCACAACTCTCTCCACTGCAGAGCAGCTGTGAAGCATCAGAACATAACTGCAGAGGCAACAGACCTGGACAAAGCAGCAGAAGGAAAAGCTGAGATGGCGACCAGATAAAGCTCAGAAGAAGGCATGGTAACTGCAGTACTAACAAAAAGGAGAAGTTGTGAATATTTTAACATATCCACACAGAGGATTCTTTTTCTTCTAACATCTAAATGCACTTTTCCTTTAACCTTTGGGCAAATGTCAAGACTACAAAAATGAAAAAAGTTACCTCATTGGATACATCTACAACCAAGTTATCGTCACTCTTGTCCCCATCACTGTCCTATTAAAAATAAATAAATATAGTGTTCATTTCAATTAGTACATTAAGAGCCCAGAGAGAAAGACTACGCATCTACTCAGACATTTTTTGTTTTTCCTAAATAAAAAGCAAACAGCCTTTCATTAACTTATTAGCAATAGGGAAAACAATGAAAACAGGAAAACAACACCTTATTTCTGCTTCAATAATAAAACCCACATAAGGTAGAACTAGTTGAAAGGTGCTGGTCTCACCACCAGTGCAAGAGGGTCCAAACCCCCTCCTTATTACCATCATAAACAGTGTTATCACTACTCCTAAAAGAGAAACTCATTCTGTTTATATGCTAATCTTACATGTTAATCTTATGGAAATTACTGCTTGTGCATACCTAAAAAAACATAAGATCTCAGAAAACCGGAGTTTTTTGGCATTTGTTTGATGTATCAACTTCCTCAAAGTGATAGGACAATTTTGCTCCTTTTCCAGAAAGGAAAGTTTTGAAATGGAAAGTTCTGGGGAAGAAAAAGCTTCAGAAATGCCAAGGCATTTCAAGATTTCTGCCTAACAAAACCAAAATACTTTGACAATCCTAAATGGAAATGTTTTATTGTGGCTTCTCAAGCTGCATTTTGACTGTTTCACATAAATCTGTGTTCACCTGAGCTGCTCTAGTGCCTCAAGATAGCTGTTACTCAAGTGCCTCCTGGTCCCTATCTCCAAAATGGGCAGGGATGCCCCAGTAGACACATTCTATGATACACAGTGGTCTAGTGATTTCTGCACCATGGTAGTTCAACCAGAAGGTGAGTCTTGACTCAAAACCAAAACCAAACAAAAATTAAGTGAATTATTTAGAATTTTCTTGTAGGCCAAGTTTGACATTTCCAATAACAGTACTTTTACTTAAAAAGTTTCTAGGCAAACAAATCAGACATACAAGATTACTCAAACTGTCTCCCATCACTTCCATTCAAAGTGTCTGGGCTATCACACTTAAAGCCAGACAAAGTAAAACACCAGTTCCTTCCTCTACTTCAGGCCATAAATGTTTAAAAAAACCCAAACCCCCAAAACCCCAACAGGTAGTTTCAACCCTTCCCTTCTCCTTTAGCAGCTGACTATTGCTCCAAGAAATACCACAAACATATTAGGGACCCAAGAGTGCCACTGAAGACAGAATGGTGGCTCTATTTGCCACTCAGGAATCTGTCCAACCAAAGGGTGCAAAAGGAAAAGGAATAGGAAAGCTTCAGCCCCTGTTATCTGCCACCTCTTGAAAAGTATGAAGCACCCAGAAGGCAAGAATAGGTTAGAACACATTTGAGCATGTGGGAGCACAGTAGGTGGGACACTTGTTCACCAGAAATACCACCCCTGAAAAGGGCAAAATTCTCCTCACTAACAAACTAACAGGTTGAAACTATACAGGTCCTAACAGAGAATTTAGTCAGAAGACAAAAAGAAAAAAAAAATGCATTTTGCATCTTATTTCCAAAAGCAACAATTCCTACAACTGGTTTATCTCCCTTCTGACAAAAGCAGTACTTCTTTGTCTCTACAAAGGTCTCACCTAAAATGAGCTCAAAATCAGCAGCTCTGTTTGCAGAATTGGGGAACCTTTAAAAAGAAAGATCTTCTTCCAGATTAGAATAAATCTGTAACTGTCAAATACCCTTGTTTTCCTCAATTCTTTATTTTGATGCTGCCTTTAATCCATTTCAAGTGAACAGCAAACAGAACCATACATTTAAAATGTGGATTAAAACAAACTGCTTCTACAGTGCAATATCCTTTCCATTTCTTTCCAGTAGAAACACAAGAAAAACAAGCAAGTTAAGCTTTTTCTTCCTTTTTTTTTATATCAAATGTAGCTTAAGAATACTTAATATCAAATATTTAAAAAGAAAAATGCCCTTAGAATATCAAAGCCTCAAAGTTGAGGGAGTAACATGGGGACGTTTGACAAACCCTTCTGTAATCAAAACAAGATTATTAGAAAGTGGTGGAAATAAAATTTGCAAAACCCTAACAGTACTACAACACCACAATGTGCAGAAAGGGGAAAGTAACCTGATCTACCATCAGTAGCTCGAGGGATAGGCAACAGCTGCTCAGAGATATTATTGGTCCAAGTGGATAGAAATTACCCTACCAAATACTGAGGAAATAAAGTAGCACCTGATTTTTCTCTTGGGTTTCAGTAACCAGGAAGTAATTAATGACTGGACTCATATAAACCTGACAATTTGCCACATTATTGCTATGTCAAAGAACAATATCTTCTGTTAGATTTAAGTTCTGCTTTTCAGTACTCTTTCACAACAGTCCTAGTCTCTAAAGCCTGTTCCAGTATCATCCTGTGATTTGGCTGAGCATTTAGACTGGAAGTTGAAAGCCTATGTGAACCTTCTGAGGTTCACATATGCCACACTTGCACTAAAGTGTCTCTTCAAAACCAAGCAACAAGCAAGCTAGTAAAAAACACAAAAAACAAACTGTGAACTTTTTATATTTCAATTTGCTTTCTGCTGAAACTGCCATATCAGTCAAAAGCAAACTTTAGTAAGTCCGTACAGCCTCATAACATATGCAATTTGCAATGGTAATTATTACTCAGCATGGTAGTAGCTAGTATCTATCAGAAGAATGTACTAATACCCTCCAAATCAACAAAATCCTCCATTTCAATCAAACCTGCAGGTTTTAGAGCAGTCCAGAAAGGATCTGTTGCTCAAACTCTCAGAAATGTCCCAGAATACTTGTGAATTCCAAACAGCTACTCCTGGCACATTATCCCCTGTTGAGGAGTATTACTTGACAATAGCCCAAAACATTGACTCACTACTCTTCCCACACCAATACTGGTCTCCCTGGCACACATATTCATGTACTATATCAGCCATAGGAAACACATTGCCTTGTTCTTCACAGCTCTTTTAGTCCTCATACAAACACAGTATGTGCAAATAAATTAATCATTTCTTTGACACAGATTTGCTTACATAGTGGCTGGAATCCTTATCATCCACCTTTCTCTTTTTGATGTCATTGGTATATTCAGGGCCATTCCTGCGTTTATCTGTGCTTCGCAGACTGTCCGGGACCAACAGAGAATTACTCTGTAATAACAAAAACCAAGATCAATCAAAAATTCTTTTCAAGATTCCTTCATATATGCTTAAAAACTCAAATTGGATGTGATCGATGCTTTAGAAATGTGATACCTACATAGTCTTTCACTCCATTTAATTCAACTCTAAGTACTCCAGGCAAACATGTACAGCTTATGCATTCTAAGAAGCTTGGCTTTTCATTGTTGAACTTATCAAAAGTTTAGTTCACTTGTCAGTCACCATCTATTTAAATAATTAATTCAACTGAATTTATTGTTTAGGAGAAGCAGGCTTGCTGTTTACTCATGATCAGGTAACAATGATTTTTTTTTTTAATATACATATCCCACAGAATAAGAGAGACTTACTAAACATAATCTGATTGATTGCTCACTTCTAGACAACCATAAATACAATGAGGCTTTTGTGTGTCTATACCTGCAGGCATGGATAGATATATAGCAACTTTAACTCTTAGCAAATATTTACCACATAAGGTTATGCAGTAATCATTTGTTACTGCAGTAAACTCCAACTGGATGCCTTCAATAAATGTATTGCAAACAATGATCAAATATTTTTACTTCCAGCATAACATTTGCTACTAGTGTGAAATTGAGGCTAAAGTGTTGTTTAATCAGACTGGATCTGAAAAACTGAGGCCAACACACACAAAAAAAAGACAAAAGCAAAGACTAATCTTTTCCTCAAACTACATGGACTGCTTTCATTCATGCTAAGTTATGCTAAGTACAAACTGTTGACCCAAAGAGAAAGGCATTTTAGACATTTTTCAGTCACATGACAATTTGACATGCCTGCGATTCCCATCTCCATCTCCGTTCCAGCCAAAGCATTAAAACGTGTTACAATGAGTTCTTTTAAGTGCAGGATTAGCATATGCAAGAGGGCAATTTGTTCAGTGATGTGTTAATGCTGTGAACAATACTGAATGAGTTGAGAAAAAAATCTCCTTTCATAAAGATCTGGTAAGCCTAGTTCCTAAAAGCCAAGTACATGCTCACATAAATATATGCTCACATAAATGTATAAGGAAATACATATTTACATGCATACATGTACCTCTCTCAAGAGAAAAGCCTAATACTGACATATACACTGTGATATAAGTGTAAACCCCAAAGGAAATACTTAGATCTACCAAAAAGCCAGAGATATTTACTCTTAATGTATCATAAACATATACTAGCAGCCAGAGAACTGTGCAGTGAATGGCTTCCTCTTTAAAACCTGAGGACACCATGGTAGTTTTGCTTGAACATTAATGTTTGGTCCCAAGGAGAAGGAAAACAAAACAGGGTACATAAGGCAATCTGAATCCTCTTTTTCCTACTTCAGAAGCTGCACTTTAAAGTCAATTCTGAGCTCTTTTATTCATGACTATTCAAGCTAAACAAATGCCAAGGGGCTTACATAAAGCATATAGGAGGGTCTGATGAAATTCAGTATAAAGAAGCTAAAATAATGTCTTTACTGCAATGTTTTGCAGCTAAAAGGTGGGCTTGTTGGATCACTGAACTAATTGCCTTGACAAATACAGTCTGAATTTAACCCCTTATCTCCTCCCAGATGCACACAAACTCAGGGATTCACTAGTTTGAAAAACATTAAAACTGATATGCGGTATTTTAATATTGAATTCATCATGCCTGTAGTTGTAGAAACATCTTAAGCAGCAAGCTGTCAATTCAAACTTGACCACAGATGAGTACTCCAAATGTTTTTTCTTAAGGAGGAAAATCTTTTAGTTAAGAGATACTTCTCTTAACAAACTCATTAAGAAAAAAAAATAAATCTATTTTACTACTGAAGAGCTTGGAATAAAACAATGAAGGCAAATGCAGTAAAGTGAATAAACTCAGTTTTTCATTTTAAATTGCCAAAATTAAGTGTGAATAACTGAAAGGTGGCAAAGGAGCAGCAGCTGGGAAAAATTTAGCAACCCTGCTATTTGAAGTTACTACACAGAAGTCTAGGGAACAGCTTGCAAATTTTGGCATCAAGTATGTGTAAATACAATGGCTGATATTTTTTTCTGGTTTAATGTAAAGTCTACCTAGACAATGTTGACAATATTCTGTACAGTTTCTCTTGCAGAATTTCAATACTGTGAAACTTACCTAGGAAATCCTAGGTATACCTAGTTCCCACTCTGTCCTAAATGCCAAACAAAGATTATTAGATTTGATTTTTCCTCAAAAGACTGATGGCTTACTTATCACATAAACATGTAATTATAACAATAACCTACAGTCCTCACAAGCCTATTCTGCAAAACATCTCCCCTGTGGTCACATTTACACCGCCTTTCTCTAACTTACCACATTCATCCATGCTAGAAGCTGTTGTAGAGCTGTATTATTTCACAATAGCTATACTGGCAGTTGCAAATAAGATTGTGTTGTTACTCTGCCAAAATTTACCAGTAAACTCAATAATTAAAAAGTTGCTGTTTTGTTTCCCTTAGGAGTAAAAGGAAGTTCTAACAATTGTGACTAAAATCAGGTAAAGTATAACTTTTGATGAAAAAATAGCTTGCTAATGTAACCTACTACCATAATTCAAACCACCAATTGTGTAAGATTTCATTCAACAATATGAAAGTACGTATCTTTTTAAGTAGTGCATATGGTAGATGCAGAACACTAAAGTATCCAAGGAAATAAATGAAAATACAAACAAAACCTGGGAAGATATGATCATATAAGCCTTGGGCTATTGGCATTTCTTACCATCGTAATGTTAAGGCTCAAGCAACAGTGAGGACAGCCTACTAAAAGCTGCCTTTCCTCATTTCAGCTGCAGCAGAGTTTGTATTTGCCATATGTTCACTATCAAGCACAGGGCCAGCTAGGAGACAGGAGCAACAGCTTCACAATGATAGAGTTCTGCTTATCTTCTCTTTGAAAAAAAAATAGTCTGTTTAGTTCTTCTACCAGGCCTACTAACATCTGACTTATTTTCAAGAGTAGGACAATCATTTTTATTTTAGCTATAAGACTTATATAGCTTTTTAAATAATGCTACAGAAATTTTCAGTTGGGACTGATCATCAATAATAATCAGTTTGTACAAAAAGGGCAAAAAGATACATACATGCATAGTTGATTTCCTAAAGAGGAACTGCAAGAACCAGTTTTCATTTTGTCTTAATTTCAACAGACTAGATGCATAAATTGAGGATAATCCTTGCTTTAATACTAGAAGTTCAGTTTTTCAGGGATTACCAATGCAACATCTATAAATCATGAATCTCTGATCAGAACAAATGGTCAAAATCAATTCTATGTAAATGTTTTCTTTTTCTTCCAATAATTCAAAATTTATTCACATGAATCCCTTTTCTTCAAATAAGTCCTGAAAGAAGAGAGAAGGCAGGTTCCCTATTAGGAATGTAATGCACGTTATTCAAACGCACTTCTTCGACTGCCATGCCATTCCCCATAGAAACTACTTCCAAACCACAAGGTATGTATGTGTGCCAGAGGTACAGGCTGAGAGCCCACAGTATGTCATTTAGCCCCAGTTATAATACAGCACAGACAACTCACCAGAACATACAGAACTGACAATTAACTTTATGCTGATCATTACAGCAATTAAATAACAGTATTTACATCACATCTGTGCTCATGGTTCAGCTACACCTGGTCCCAATTAAGAACTTCTCTAGTGCTGGGCTTCTTATCCTTCCCACTCCCCTTTCACCCAAAGACGCACACACTTGCTCTGTGCTTGGCCATTCACAGATTCACTGTACATCTAAACCAACTGCACCCACCTGCCATTACAGACAGTTATTACAGCTGACAACTTGCACTTGCCCATATCACCAAGTAGAGCCACTGTATTTATTTAATCACAACCCTGGACCCGTGCCACTGCACCACACACAAGTGCCATCTACAGCTATCCATATGTAGACAGGAACAAATGCAATCCCTTGTTGAGTGGGCAAAAAAGGATCAAGTCTAACATCTACAGCCAAAACATCAGCTGCTCAGCAGTCCCACTGCTCATTGTCAGGACTCAGTGACAGGACACTGGAAAAGGGACTAGTGCTTAACTGTCACCCAGCAAGGCTCAAGAAGATAGCACTCAAGGTTATTCAATTCAAGAATCATTAACTTCCATTTGTTGAACATGCTTCTTGCAAACACATATGTCGACAACCCAAAAGTTGACTTATAAAGTCAGTAGGTTTTGTTTTAAATTACCGGTGACGGAACACTACTGACTTCGCCCTCTTTTCGCCCACCATTTTAAGTTATATTTAAACTAGTATGTTCCTATTAGGAACAAGGGAATCTAGAAGCCTAAATGGATTTGAATCACTCTCCACATCTATTCAATAATCAGGTGACATTAACAGAGAATAAGCCTTCTGTTGATTTCAGTATTTTCTAGCTAATGTTTGTCAGAATCAGGGTATCCATAAAAATTTATACCAGACCACGCCAATCCTCTTGCCCTTCGTGAGCAGCCTTATGCTGCTATGTATCAGCTACAAACTAAACTGCAGTGCAGCATCCCACAGCTCTTCTGTGTGAGCTACTCCTGCTGAAGCTAATTTGTGGTTTGCATCTATAGACTGTAAGATTTGACTTATTTTTAAGTTGACAGAGCTGATAAAAATAAAAGATACAACTGATTAAACAAATTCAAGTTTTTCAATTACAAGCTACATAATAGAAAATAATACTTTCTTCACAGACACCAAGAAGCATACATGTCCTACACTGAAGAGTACCCTATACTTTCATATAACTCCTTTTATGATCCTCCCCCCCACCCTGCGCTTTTAAAGAATTAAAACACAAAGCAAAACCAGCTTGCATACAGTATCAACCAAAAAGTAGCATTCATTTGTACATGCTCCCTTCCTCCAAGACTGAGAGGGGAAGAATAGGACAGAGAGCTAAGGACACAGAGTACTTTTCTGCTGTAAGAAAAGAGCATTTGCTTTACAAAACAATAGCAACATTTGTGCTTAACAATGAAGGCAGAAATATTTCTTGGAAAATTTATGAGTACTTAGAAAACAAGCTCATTTTTTTTCATGAGGACAAAAGATAAACACCAACCTTAATGTAAATCCCAAGCACCTAATGACAGATTTCACTGTCTACAAATTATTACTGACACAATACAGTGCTTCAGAACATTTGCATTTCTATGCTGTCCAAACAGGATACTAGAACAGTGGGAAGACAAGTGATAAATGAACACCTAAGATGAGTTTGAAAAATGTTGCCAGTACGTTCCCTAGAAAAAAAAAAATGTGGACAACAAAGCTCTTTCGTATTGATGTCTCCCAAAACTTTATTAAGCTTCAGTTGCAAAACTTGCTTACTTTGCCTGGCTTCATTACCTGCAGCCAGGCTGTGTCACAATAGCAGGGATGCCTGCATTCCCACAATAACATGACCCAATTTTGGATGCTTAAGAGTTACATCAGCTAAAACCCACCTGCCATTATCCATGTAGTCCTATAATTTAATTTTGACCAAATAATTTTAGTAATAATAGTATACTTCATATATGAACTGCTAACTTAAATGTTATATATTTTACAAACATGCATTTACATGCAAAGAACTTATTTTCATTTTAGTTCCTGAAACTTTAAGTAATTTAAAAAAGAAAAATGTAGCCCTTGCATTTAAATATAGCAAAAGCAAGTAAAATGGACACTGATCACAATCAAGAATAATGAAATAACTACATCTTTACATTCCTTTCTAAACACATGAATCTCACTGCATTACGAAGCATTTCTAAACGTACAATACATGAAAGCTCATGACTGCTTATTTGCCTAAGGAGACTTAGGAAAAACAAACAAACCCCAGATCTCATTTATAAATGAATATGCTCAAATAATATGCCACAATATGCTTTACCCCAAAATTATTTCTAAAAAACTCAATTTAAAACCAAATAGGCAAGCACTAAACTGTAGTCTTTCAAACTTGAACATTTGAAGTCGTTAGCTTCTACTGATGATACTGGAAGGTCACATTAGACATATTTGATGGAAATTGTACTGTCGAACTGCACAGTAATACCAAATATCATGGTTAATTTAGATAACTAACAGACAGCATGGGGTCTGGTGTCTTGGATGATGAACACTAGCCTTTGTCAGGATTTCTGGCAGCACCATTACACTTAAAATGTTATTCTGAAAATCAAATTGATAATTTGCAAAGTAAGAGCCTACTGCTCATTTAGAACGACGTGTAATAATTAAACAGACCTGCAGGTATCCTTGTGTACTTGTAGCCAATTTTATATTATCCTTAAATATGTATTTTAATAAATTAAAAAGAAATCCATCACAAATACAAGAGAATTTGAGAAGTTCAGAAAGAAAATCATTCCCAGCTAATAATTTTAACCTCAAATTTTAACTTGACTGTCACTTGAATTATGTTCCTTTCACTGAAGATATCATTTACTGTTAAGCCAAGATTCTAATGCAACACTGTATTTAAACAATGTTAAGTTCAAGTTTAAGCTCACCCGTATTATTATTATTCTCCACTGTGACCAAAAAGAAACTATGGCCACCATAGTGTAGTAACCTGAAGTCAATATATCTGTACAGCAACATTGTTTTATGAAACTTTTATGATTGTTTCAAGATTACTTAGTGGTAAACCCAGCATAAAAAAAAATTACAACAGATAATAACCAAGCGATCATGAGTTACACATACGGAGACAGAAGTAACTGCAGTGAAAATGTTATATACTTTAATTAAATGAAATTGACATATATAGTAAACTAAGCAAACAATATTGCAAATCTCCCACAACACAAAAGCCGGGCTTCATTTTTGACAGTTCTCCTTCCACAGGTGAGAACTATCCTCAGCTACAGGATAAATTCAGACTCTTGAATTTCCCAACACTGTGAAGCATCTCTTTTTAAAGTCAAAAACCCTTTAGCAAAGTACATGATGGACAGGGCAGGGGAGGACGGGAAGAAGCAAGGACAGGAAACATAACAACCAAAGCAAAACACAAACCCATCACTCCCACGTGCGCACGTGTGTGCACACACAGACACAGAATGCAAACCTCCTTCCTTAGCTCTTAAGCAAAGGTGTTGAGAATCCTGCACTTGACTAACTCTCAAAGAAGTATGTCCCACTCAAAGAAAGAAGTCCTTAGCAAGTCTGAGGCTTCAGGAAAACCCAGCATAAAATTATTTCCACAGTTACACTGTCATTAATAACATTAAGCAAACTGAAATGAATGCTTCTTGCTTATTAATCTAGAAAAAAAAAAAAATCGCCACAAAAGATACACAGACAGTTTCCAGCAAATAAATGTCAAGCCCTAGTATAAAAAAAAAGCAGGAATAAAAATCAGAAGTTTAGTACTGTAAAGATAAGTCAAATAACTTTTCCTAGTTCTTGTCTTTTCTAATTGAGAAAAAGAAACAAAATAGAGCCAAATTTACCTATGACATCAACAAGCAGAATTAGCTTTGTTACTTGAAATGACATGAAAGTTGCACATGCCCATCTCCAACAAATTAATACAGCAACACCACTCAAAACACAACAGTATAAAAAGCTGTAACAAAGTACTTCTTCGGCCAGTTTTCAGATATGATTGTCTTATACCAGTTCTATTACAGCTTATGTCTAAAGGGAAAAAAAATATTGCTATGGAAGTTATACCTGAAGCACAATTTAAGCAGTAAAGACATTAGTACAGCTTAAACTGATTCAGTTGAAGCAGCTCTTAGGGCTAAACAATGTCATGACACATGGATTTTAAATTTCTCACCTGTTCTGCAACTCTTAATTCCTGAAAATCCTACAGGAAAAATCTTAACTCTGGCTAATAATGTTATACGTTAAGTTTCAGTCAATGTTCTGTTTGATTTGCAGCTTCCCCCCCGCCCCCAATAAGCAAACTAAAGTTCAAGTTTCCCCAAAATCATTCTGCTCAGAAACAAACCTGATTAATACAGTTCTCCAAATAAATGAGTTGGTGTTCTAAATAAACTAAGAGATGTCTTAACAAAAAACACATATGCCTAGTATCATGGAACTGACTAAAAAGAAGACAAAACAGACAAACAGTGCAATGCCAGAAGTGGAAACATTAGCAGGAATGTTGGTACTTACTGTGCCTGGCTCTCTGTCTGCTCCCGCAGTAACCAAGAAATGCACAGACATGCCCGTTCAGACACAGAGGCAAGAACAGAAATAAAAAAGGGGGGAAAAATTAGAACACAAGCCGCGAACAGTTTTAAAATGGCTTTTATTTATATAAGTCATTGCACATTCCTAATACAGTGATCTCCTGAAAATTACAGTATTTTGTAAACATGATTTACAGTTTAACCATACACAAAGCCTAGTTTTATTTCATGACAGAATAAATTATTTTCTTTTCAAAAATTAGTCAAGTGCAATTTTGCCCAATATTTAATTGCGTACTAGAATTTAAGCCTATGAAACTAAAGTAACAGATGCAATTATCTAAATCTTTTGTTTGAACACATTCACTTCAAAATTTAACTTCTCACTCCCCCTACCTTCCCACCCACCCATGTAACAACACTACTTTCTTTGAAAAAATTACCCATTATGCAGTTTAACAGTTTTCCACAATATGGTGCAGGCCACTGGTGTTACAACTAAGTATTTACCAGGATGTCAAAATGCTCTGCAAACTACAGAGCAGGTGACACCTAGAGATCCCCTTTTAAAATAGTGAAAACTTCCAAGCTGAATTTTGCTTCAGTGGTATATATGCAGACATTCTTAAGTTTCCTAACAGTTTTTTTTCTCATTCTATATAACTTGAATTCTTTAGAGATGCACATAATTTGCAGCAATGCGCAAATTTGACAATGTCCTAATCAGGCCTGCCATGCCTCTCACCTCTGTGGTGTTCTGCATCGTGATGCTTCTTGTCATCTTTTATTGCCAAGTGAGACTGCCCACCCAAAGCACTAGAAAGGGCAAGAAGGCCAGCACTGCTTCCAAGTGGAGGGATTCCTGGAGGCTGAAGTCCTGATGGATGCGGTGTTAGAGGCACTGGAGGTCCATGGCCATGGGAGAGATGTTGAGCCTGCAGCTGCTGCTGCTGTTCCCAGCAGTATTGTCATCCCCAGAAGAACAACACACAGCACATAGTTTGGGAAGGAGAAGGGAGAAGTTTGGTTAATCATTGAGAATCAACAGTGGATTTTTTTTCATTTGTTTGTCTAAGTCTAGCCTGTCCTCTTTGTCCCACCACAGTATAGATACTGCATTGTATCATGCTGTCTGTGGACAGCTCTGCTCATGTCCCATAAACCAAAAAAAGCTAGCTGAATACTTGTTCTGCAGCCCAAGGAATAGGTTCAACTACTGTAGGTTGTTTTGGACAGCTACTGCCTGCCACAGCATCACCAGTGACAAACAGCAGCAGCAGAAGGACCAAATACCTTTCCCTTTCTACAGAAAGGAATATCACCACTCCGGGAAAAAAAAAAAAAGTTTCACTGGCAAGACTGATTTAAACTAACTCCCTTCTTTTCCCCCAATTTGGAAAGAGTAAGTAGGTTTCTATATTGAATATTAAAAAACCTAAAAGCCAGCGCTCATTTTCATATTTAGTGTAGTTAAATTTATGTTTTATTCTAGCCAAGCTTTTTGGTGGAAAAAAAAATAGTCATGAACTAACACTGTGTTTAGGAACCAGCTCTGAGCTTAAAATCCATGTATTCCAGAGAGCATCAATAAGGTCATGGAATTCCCAACAAGAAACATGGTATTAATGAATTAAAATACCTCCATCTGTTTCAAAAGCAGCTTGCAAGATCAATATCATAATGAGCGGACATACAGCCCTGTAACCAATCTGGCAAAATAACCTGTAAGCAATTTTAGAAACTGAGTCCTTATATTGGAATGACTTCCCCACCGTTTAAATATTAAGGTATGTTCTAGTTAAAGCTGTTATGATTTTATTAACATTTTCCAAGTTCAGTTAACCATTTAATTTGTTCAAAATACTCAGCACAGATTTATTTAGAAAATTAAGCTTCAGAACCAGCTTTAGCTTAGTCATAGCTCCCCTTTAGTCTGCTACAGGTAAACGGATTTTCTGCCTCTTTCCTGCTTCCTTGTGCCTGTGCATATGAACAGAAGACAGAACAAACCTCTCCACCTTGGCCACACTCCACCATCCCTCTGCTGAAAGTAGATACCACGAAAAAAGCTAGAGTACCGCTCAATTCATGGGATCAAAGAGAACACAGATAAGCAAATGTCTGAACAGGATGAGCTCAGCTAGACATGAGAGTTTGACCTGGTGAATGCCAGTGGTCCTGTAAGAGCAGGCAAAATGGTTACAGTACTGCTGACAGCTACTGAAATCATACCTAGACTAAAGCTCACAATATTTCACAAGTTACTCCAAAATAACTCAATTCAAAACAATCCAAAAATATGTTATCTGCTTCCATAGGTCCCAAGACTCTTCAAGACAAATTGTCAACAATACCTGCATAACATCTACTGGCATATGAATTACTTAATTTATTACTATTTAGGTAACTACTATGCCCCTACATTTTTGTTTCTCATAACCCCATCCCAAGACATGCCTTGAGCTATTTATAAATTTACGTAGATATAAGTGACTAACACTGAAGAACTCTGGACTGGATCTGCTAATATTTCACTTTTTTGCTGTCCCAACTGTAATGCAGTTATTTACTTATTTTTGATACACAAGACAAATCTTAAAATTTACCACAATCCATTTAGTCAATTCTGTACAGCCATAAGTTTACCAAATCTTTCTCACACAATGTATCAGGAATTTCTTTTCACATGCTACATTAAAAAGCCTCACTAGTCTTCACTGTAATATGTACCTCTGATCACTATCCTTGCTAACTTTTCAGTATGTTTAAAAGCAACGTAAGAGAGAAATAGTTCTTATTCTTCTATTTTAATGTGTTTACAACAACCCAAAAACATTTTGAACGAAGTATTAAAAATTATTTTTATTGAAGTAGTTAAAACAGTAGACCACCTTCTACAAAATCAAGCAGCTATTGCTAGTGACATTTCATTTAACTGAAGAAGTATCAGCAAAGAGCACTGTAAAGCCTGACAGGACTGCAGGGTTTTGGGGTTTTTTTTGGTTTGTTTTTGGTTTTGTTTTTTTTTTTTTTTTGGGGGGGGGGGGGGTGGTGTTGATCCAGCCTCTAAAGAATAAGAGGACATCTCTCTTCTCAGACTTTAGTAGTTTCCAGCATGTTTCCTCAAGCAGGAGATAACCTGATGTTTTGGCAGGCTCTCTCAGAGATGGTATCTTAAGTCATTCCCTTCCTCATTGACCACTTAAGCCAGGTCAGTCATCTGTACTCTAGCCATGAGACAATATGCATCAGCAGCACTGTACTGCATTTATGGCATTGGTCTTACTTGTCCCCAGCAGCACTATCACACTGGATTACCTAGTTGTGGTGTGTAATTGGCTAAGAAAAAAAAGTGATTTATCCCTTCCAAACTGGTTTCATGGAGAAAAACCTTCTCCCTTCTCCAACAGTGAGCTCAAATTAGCTTTTGCAGTGTGGGCCTAGGAAGACCAAGACAGGGAAATTAAGTTAAGTTGTTTCCATTCTTGGCCCTATCCCTTCAGGAAGCCTGTGAAGATTCCCTTTATTCATGCCTCTCTTGCTTGGCTTAATTAGCAAACATGTTAACCCGCATGATTTCAGGAAGCATAGCTTAATGACTTTGGAAATCAAACTGTTAGGGACACGTTACCTACAATTTCCCTGGCTCTGCTTCGTAGCCTACACAAAGTAATTTGAAAGTCCCAGAAATGAGGAATAGATTAATCCCCTCTAACAGGTTCTGAAGCTGAAAACATGTGACAAGAAGGGCTATGTCCTGCTCCTTTGACAGGACTGCATACAAACAGCGCATGGAGTAATGTCCAGTGTACGGCATAGAATGGAATATGAGAGCTGTAAGTGGAAATGCATCACTCTGCATAACATCTTAGCAGCTTTGCAAAATGGTTACTGAGGGTAGCAGAAGAAAATGGTACCCAAATATGCTTAAATATCCAACTACGTTAAACAGACTTAAAACTGAAAACCTGATCATGGTCTTTTAAGCCAACAAAGGTATATTGTGATTTAGTGTTTATTTTCTGAGGCTCACTGCTGTTTAAGACTGAAGTATATTGATTCATTGTTTGTATATTACCCATTCATAATAGGTTTAAAGTTGTCCCTAACACATAAAGATAATCCTTTCCAGAAGTTCATGCTCTTCTTATTTAAAAAACTTGAACTGTTCAAAGTATATCGTATTCTCCTTCTAGAAGGGGAAAAGGGAATATGTGCTGCACACAAAAGAAGAAACTAAAGACCCGGGAGATGGATAACAGCAGCGCTCACCAGATGTATTTAGTAACTAGACATTTGCCACAGCAGATCCTAGAAACAATTATGTTATGCATATAATCACTTCCCCGTCACTTCAAAGACACTAATGCCTGCTCTGTCACCTTTTAAGAGCTTAGCAGCAGTGAGATATAAAACGGAATAAGCTGGCAGCAGTATCATGGTCTACTAGGCATGTTCATTAGCAGTTAATTAAAAACTAGACACCTGCCATAAGAAATGTGCTCAAAAAAGGATGAGTAACAGGTCTGTCTTACTACCAATTATCATCATTACTTGCAGAGCAAGGGCTGTGTCCACTTTCAGAGAGAAGTGGGAAGGTAGAGAAAAGTGCAATGATGCATACATAAGTGACTGCACTGAGGTAATTAGCCATAGCAATAATTTTAAAAGCATCAGTAGTTCACCCACCGTTTTGTTGCAAAAACAGAAGTTCTTCATATTTGCAAAGGAAGAAAAGGAATGGCAAATTCAGCTTACTGTATGGTCTACATGTAGGTTTTATTGCCTCCAATTCTTTTCCCAGTATCCCCCTAACCAGACAGCAAAAACCCCAAAATCAACATATGAAAAACAGAGCACTTGCTTCTCTGAGCAAGCACCTCCTAACAATTTTAAAGGCGGTACAGTTTTTCACCTCCAACATCCTAGGCAAGTTCCAGCTATAAAGAGCTCTTTAACTAGGACTTAAAATTTGGAATTAATTTTCAATGTCTGACAGAGACTTCCAGAGACAGTGTCAGTAAGTCTTTGTGAAACAGATTTCCTATATATAAACAATGACACATCTCCTTTAGGTTCCTTGCTTATCAAGATAGAGCATGAGCTCCTACAATCCCACTTCCCACCTTAAAGTAGCTCTGTTGAGGTCACAAACACCTATGGCTTACTTAAAAATCTAGTTTTGAATTCCTACCATTAAACAGTTACAGCATTCTGTTCTTAAACAATGTGTGATATACTGCTTAGTATCTATTGAAAAGCACTGAATTAAAAATTTAGATGTGATTGTACATGAACAGTGGAAAAAAGGTTATACCTGGTCCCAAACTACAATAGCTGTCTTCTCTTGTGCCCTTCTAAACAAATACCCAGGAGTAGGAAACTTTTTCGAAAAACTTATCAGTGCTAGCACCACATTCCCCCAAGCTCCATAGAGGTGTTCTGAAAAAATATCTGGCAAGCACAAAAGTCATTTAGAGACCTAAAATGTAAAGGGCACTATTTCATGTCAACTTCTGTAAAACTGAAGAAATGTGATTTGTTAAACTTAAGCAGCCAGAAAGACATGAGAGGAAAACATGTATTACTGTGTTCAATTTCACTGCCATATTCTCTCTCTTACCAAAGGGAAATCTTCAGGTTTTTTATTTGCTTGCCTAAGTAGCAGATGGAAGTGAGAGCCTGTATCAAATGTCTAAGGCCAATGAATATGAGGGCCACTGTCTGAGCACATGCAGCTAGCCAACAAAGTGATAACCTCCTCCCTCACTGTTTAGTAATATTCTTAAAACCTACATTGCAAATGTAACCTTCAAAAAAACCGAAAAAAACTCAAGATTATGCTCCTCTCAGATCCAGTCTTCTGCCTCATTCTAAAAAAACCCCCAAACCCTGCACATACCACCCACGCTACAAACAGTCAAATCTAGGAGTAAACTCATTGGAGTGTCTAAGCCATTAATTAATACTTGCATTTAAGTTTCTGTAGGTACTTTCAAAAGAGTATTTCAGCTACACAGAAGAACATAGTGCAGGATAACAAACAACCTCCCTTAAGAATATATCCACATTCTTCTACAACAGAGTGACTATATCAGCGGACAAGTAAAAAGCTACAGGTACCGACTACCCAGATTTCTGGAAGGCCTTTGATATGGTCCCCCACAACATTCTTGCCACTCAGTTGGAAAGATATGGGATTGATGGATGGATTGTTAAATGGATGAGGAACTGGCTGGATGACCACAGACAGAGAGTCAATGAGACTCAACCCAAGGAGTCAATGGCTCAACATCCCCATGGAAACCAGTAACTACTGATGTCCCTCAAGGGTCCATAACAGGACCAACACTATTCAGTATCTTCATCAATGACATAGCTAGTGGAATCAAGTGCATCCTCAGCAAGTTTGCAGATGACAGCAACCTGAGTGGTGCAGTTGATTTACTTGAAGGAACGGATACCATCCAGAGGGACTTTGACAGGCTTGAGGAGTGGGCCCATGAGAACCTCATGAGGTTCAACAAGGCCAAGTGCAAGGTCCTGCACCTGGGTCAGGGCAATCCGCAGTATCAGTATAGACTGGAGGATGAATGGATTGAGAGCAGCCCTGTGCAGAAGGACTTGGGGATACTGGTGGATAAAAAAATTGGACATGCACCAGCAACATGCACTTGCAACCCAGAAAGCCAATTGTATCCTGGGCTGCATCAAAAGAAGTGTGGCCAGCAGGTTGAGGGTGGTGATTCTGCCCCTCTACTCTGCTCTGGTGAGACTCCACCTGGAGTACTGCAACCAGTTCTGGGGTCCACAGTGCAAGAAAGACATGGACCTGTTAGAGCAGGTCTAGAGAAAGGCCACAAAAATGAGAGGACTGGAACACCTCTCCTACAAAAGAATGCTGAGAGAGTTGGGGTTGTTCAGCCTGGAGAAGAGAAGGTTCTGGGGACACCTTACTGAAGCCTTTCAATACTTAAAGAGGACCTATAAGAAAGATGGAGAGAAACTTTTTACCAGGGCCTGTCATGATAGGACAAGAAGCAACAGTTTTAAACTGAAAGAGGGTAGTTTAGATTAGACATAAGGAAGAAGTATTTTACAGTGCAGGTGGTGAGACACTGGAACAGTTTGCCCAGGGAAGTTGTGGATACCCCATCATTGCAAGTCTTCAAGTTCAGGTTGGACAGGGCTCTGAGCAGCCTGACCTAGTAAAAGACAACCCTGCCCACAGCAGGGGGGTTGGACTCGATCTTTGAAGGTCTCTTCCTATCCAAGCCATTCTACGATAGATTAACAAACTGATATATGAGCTACCTAATATGGATTGCTTACTACTCCATTTTCTAACTTTGCTTCAGCAGCAGAAGTTGTGTTTACTCTTCATTGCTTTTGGATGTTTCTTTTTCCTTGATAATATCAGCATTAGACTAACTAATCATAAAGTGCATTAGCGGTCCTTGCTTCTGACCTCTTTTAACCCTAATCTTCAGTACGACAGCAGCAATCCGCAAAACTAAGCTCTGAGTTTGCTTTCTTTTGCTGATGACACAAAACTGGGAGGGGTGGCTGATACACCAGATGGCTGTGTTACCATTCACAGGGACCTCAACAGGCTGGAAAAATGGGTTGACAGGAATCTCATGAAGTTCAAACAAGGGGAAGTGCAAAGCCTTGCACCAGGAGGAAAAATCCCATGTACCAATATATCCTGGGGGCTGCCCAGCTAGAAAGCAGCTTTGAAGAAAAGGACCAGGGAGTCCTGACAGACACCAAGTTGAACATGAGCCAGCAATGTGCCCTTGTGGCAAAGCACGTGAATGGCATCCTGGGCTGCATTAGAGAAAGTATTGCCAGCAGGTTGAGGGAGGTGATCCTTCCCCTCTCCTCAGCACTGGTGAGGCCACACCTGGAGTACTGCATCCAGTTCTGGGCTTCCCCATACAAGGCAGACATGGACATACTGGAGAGCATCCAACAATGGGCCTAGAGAAAGCTAAACAATCCCAGCTCTCTCAGCCTGTCCTCATGTGTGAGATGCTCCAGTCACTTAATCATCTTTGTGGCTCAGTGACAGAGCAAGAGGGAATGGGCACAAACTGAAACATGGGAGGTTCCTCCTAAATATCAGAAAACTTTTTTTTTTTTTTTACTGTGCAGGTGTCTAAGCACTGGCACAAGTTGCCCAGGGAGGTTGTGGAGTCTCCATCCTTGGAGGTATGCAAAGGCCATACAGACACAGTCCTGTGCAACTGGCTTTAGATGGTCCTGCTTGAGCAGGGGGAGTGGACCAGATGACCTCCAGGCGTACCTTCCAACCTCAGGCATTCCGAGATTCTGCAATTCTTATTGTTTACTGTTTTCTCCCTCTTTAAAAGTGTTTTAGAAAAATGAGAGTCAGCTACTACTATCATTGCTTAAATTTCTACCCAATTCCTTTGAAACATCTGTGTTTCTTTTGGTTCATTTGTTTTTCTTACTTCCTTTTCTTCTAAATGCTCCGATTTTATTCTGACAGATAGGAAGCTATACTATACCACAGTAAACAAACCTGAAAGTGCCCGCCCCTGCATCTCTAGCTAGAGAGCCAAGAATGGAGCCTTTGTAATTTTGTAGTTGTTTGAAAACTATCCATTCATTATGTGAACAAGCCACAGTGCCATGGGTGCGGGAAGATAATGTCCCGTCAGAATAAAGACAGTGTCTTCAGCAAGCCTCTTCCATCTATAAACCATGTGAAATGTCATTGTACTACAGAGATTTACGTCCAGAGAAGGACAGTATCAGCAAAAGCTATCCAAAGCCGTATATTTCATACATACAAAATTTGTCTAGCAATGGCATGATTATTTAAAGACCCAACTGTCTCCTGGGAAAAATCCTGTTCCTTTTTATGCTTTATTACAGAAGATGCATAGGATAGTGTCTTTGGGTCTTAACCATTTATTTTCCACTCTCACAAGAAAAAAAAAAAAATCAAAACTTATTTACAAATCTGACTTTGATGTCAGAAAGCAAATATAAAAGTCAGAAACAAGACGAAAAAGTTATCTTAAGTTTGTTCTTTGTTATTATTTTCTATTATAGGAATCTGCTTCAAACTAATGTTGAATTTCTGAACAGAAGGCTCTTCAAGTTTTTCAGTTCCTGTTTCCACTTGTTCAAACAACACAAACTACACTAACAAGTCTCAACTTTTTTTAAGCAGTAAAGGGTTGCATAAATTGCCTCACATAAACCAGAAAACTGATGCTACACTGGGATAAAGGCAGCTTCCCCCCCATACATTCCCCAAGCAGTCCTTTCTCACAAACTAACTTCATCTCTAGGGTAAAGGAAATAAGGCTGAGAAACTGTATCTCACCCCTCTGCTGATACAGCAATTATAAGAACACTAACAAACTATGTCCTTCTGCCACCTTCTCTATTAAAAATAAAAAAAAAATCAGATACAAGACCCTCAGCATGTTCAAAATACTCCATATGAAGCTACTGCAAAACAACATGAAGTTTATGGTTCTCAATTAGAGTCTTTTATCTGTTTTCCTTTCTTAACTCTTTTTCTACTTGGTCCCTTGATTCCTTCCTCCTTCTGTTACTTCCCTCCTTTTCAGTATTCACTTTTAGTCCTCTGCTATGGGATCCTCCTGTAGGAATCAAGTCTTGTCTACTCTTTGATCTTCAGAAAACTCGAAATAGGAAAAGCAATGCTGATTTCAACTGGGTCATGAAGATTAAAACAACCACTTCATGCTCTAAAGCTCCTACTACACTTCTACACTGATGCCTACCTGTTTCACTGTAAAATGTACTTCTGCAACAGATTTATCCTGCACAGTTTTGCCACAGAATACTAAACCTGGACAGCTCTAGAGTCTTTTTTTTTTCTCCTTGCATTAGAGTTTCTTTAATCTCGCTAAAGTAAGGAAAGTTAGCATAAACACTTACAAGTGTAATTCCCCATATACTTTCTATATATAAGGCTAAAAGTTCTTCTCTATTTAAAGAATGAAAGTAAAAACTAGTTGCAGTCATGAAGATGCCCCACTAACTTCTCTGAAACAAAAGTATGTATTTGTTGATTGGCTGTGTAGTTCAACAGAAAAATTATGACACTGGAGAAAACACGTATACTAATGTGGGACCAGCAAACCACTGGTGCACATGAGCCACCTCCAAAAAGCCCACAGAAGGCAACCAAGACAGCCAACAAGAGTCAAAGCAGTTATACTGAAGCCTGCATCTACCTCGAAAAAGTCTAATTTAAATTTTTCATTACTACAACAGGAAAAAATTTTTGAGAGCTCCTTAAAATCTATATATAAGACAGACAAATACTAAGTATATTCTTTAGCTTGTATTTTAGAACATGTTCTGTATCTCATGAGGATTTTTTTTAAGTAAGGAAAATGAAGTCTCTCAACATGAGAAAGGCTTTGGTTGCTATCAATGTGAATTACATAGCCAGTACCAGCCTACCTACAAGTACAGACACAGTACATTTGTTGAATCACAAGATCGCATAAATTTTAATACCTTAGTTAGCTTTACACCAATGGAACTAAGAAACAGGTCTTCAATGCTCCCCAGTATAATGTAAACAGCAAATATAAAAATAATTTCCAAGGGTAGCTTATTAACCATTATTTCCCACATCACCATTACAGACTGCAGACATATAGACTGCAAGGGTGAAAAAAACACTTTATCTTTTCCTTCTTTATCACCATGCTGAGCAACAACTCTGATCTTTGCTGGGCCTTTCTGTCTCATTTCGAACAGCTAGGTTTCTCTGCCCTTCCTTCTGGTATTTTGGAGGGCAAGCCCAGGTACCAGAATTAGAAATATAAAGAGATATTACACTTCAGGGCTCTTCAAAAAGATCATTCCTGTAAACAGTAATGACAGATGTGGGTGACCCCACCCAAATGATTTGTCACCACACCCAGTGAACGAGCACATCAGCTGTTTTTCCACTAAAGTGATCAGCAATTAACTATTTAACAAAAGTTTAGTGATAATTGTTAAATGGCAAGATTTTTAACATCCCATTGACATAAAGGGAATAATTATTTAGTACTGCCAGCATGATTGGCACTTTCACAAGAGTAGATCTGCACTAGCAGCCTAGCTATGCTGTGGACCCTCTGTGGAGCATCCCACACCAGGAGAGCCCTGCAGCTAGGATGCAGGATATTGCCAGCAGATGGAATTCTTCCAGTTCAGCAACATCTTCTCCCCAAGGTGCATTAGCACTCCACTGGTGTAGCTGCATCCACATAAGGGCTTTTGCCAACAAAAAGGAAGGGTTTTCTTCCCTCCTCCATGCTTTTAGGCACTGTAAGTCAACCTAAAACTTAATAGCTTGCACCAAGTGCAGACCTATCGAAGCATGGCTAGTGCTTGTATCAGCAGCTATGCTGGCAACACAACAAGCAGCCCACAGGCTAAAGACCTTTTGCTAGCATAACCTTGTATGTATATACGCACACATATAACATATCATATATACACAATGATATATTTTAATATATCATTATATACTACATATACTATACATTATATATTATACATACTATTCTGTATATATTATATGTATATATATTGATTGTGTATACTTTTATAAAAATATAAAAGTTCTTCTGCGTGTTCGTATCTATAGCTTTTTCACTGATAGCTCTTCTAAAAATATGTATTACAGGGCTGGCTTAAGACCAGTTCCTGCCTCAAACAGTTTACAGAAAAAAAAGTAAATAGAACAAAGTCAGAAGAGCAAGTTCTAAGCATCCTTGTATTAATAATGGTACATTTTTTTCCTTAGGTTAAATAATGTTGGGGTTTTTTCCTTAGGCTAAATCTTGAAAAAATAAGGGACAAACAGCAAAGCTGAAGTTGCATTGGAGGAACAAGACTCTGCAGCAATGGAGGAACCAGAGAAGCCTTTATAAAGGACAGATGCCACAGAGCAGGAGGGAGTGGAGGGGTAGAGTTAGAGTAAAAATGGGAAAAAATTATCCTTGCACAGGAGAACATGTCTTCACCAAAGGACTTCCCAGACTCCAAGGGAAAGTAACAAATTCAAAACCACATTCTAAAAAAACCACAAAAGACTACCTTAAATACTGTTGGTCCAGACAAGACAAAGGCTGGTTTTCTGAAACCAGTTACATTCTTCTGATCATTGTCATTGTAAGTCAGTTTAAGAACAAAGCTTTTCTTTAATTTTAGACAAGTACATATTGCTTTCTCTGAAGACTCAGATGCAAGCCTTAAGTCTCTAGAATGAAGCTGTCAGAACACATTGCTTCTGGTTTGCAGAAACTGCCAGCACATATTTTTTTTTTCTGGGGCAACCATAAATTCCTGCTATTACTCACCTTCTAACCTCAAATCTACGTATTTGCCTTTTTAGCTACTCTTAGCATGCCACTACCATCCAATGACACTTCAAAAGCACATTCTTGCTGCCACAGCAGCCAAAACCAACTAGTTCCAGCACACACCAATTTGGAAATGACTTAAAGATATTACTCTAGGGGTTTTTGTTACTGATGTATGATTATCTTAAAAAGTATTTATTCTCCTTCCAGGCTCTTTTAGTCTCCAGAAATTTAAATCTTGCTGAACATGAAGATAGTAATGATGGAGTAGAAAGGCTTTTTGGTAAGGTAATATCTGGAAGTTGAATATAGTATTTTAAATTATGATCATCACCCTTTTGTTGCAGCTGCTACTAACCATAAAAACATTTCAGAGATATCAAAGAATTAAAAATATGGCAGTCATGAGAAAAGCATTACATTGATTTTTGTTTACTGTTCCAAGCCACAGAGCAGATTCTTGGATATTTCTTATACATGCTGTAACAACTTCCACCTACCAAATGATTACTTCTGAACAGGCATTTGAACAATCCACTTTTGCTAATCCTTGCTTTTACTACCTCAATACTACTGCTTGTCAGTATTCAATTTAAAGAGCTACAGTTAGCCAGCACCTTTAAAACCAGTACTGGACATTCTCAGGAAGTTAAGTGTTATACAAGACAGCAACCATGGTAGTTCAGCAAGTGCTCTGAAACAATAATGCAGTTACCAGATACCAGGAATCCTGCTGTTGATACAAACGCTTCAGCACGTTGAAGAGTTATAGCAAACTGCTGTACAAACTGTCTTTGCCCTGCTTTTAGTATTTCCTAAAGTTATCCTAAATGCCTATGCTAGCCTTGCTCTGTGCAAGAACAGGGAAAGCAAGCTTCCCTCCCTTCTCTTCCAGTCCTCCCACACAGCCCCCTCTCTCGACAGTTTGCCTTGCTCTTCCCCCTTGAGAAATAGTGGGTTGCTGTTTTCTTGCACATTTCCAATGTTTAATATTTACCGTACTTTGTGTCCCCCTTTATCTCCCTCCATCCCCTCCGCACCTCTCTCTCCTCACTTTCCTACTCCCACTGACTCCATCTTTGTCACAGTCACCCAGTGAACAGCTATATTTTGCCTGTGTGGTCCATGCCACTCTCATCGGCACACTGACAGTTAGTTCACCTTATCGTATCAGTGTTTGCTTCTCAAAACTAGACCTTAGTTCCTTTCGGATCTGTATGCTTCATTCTTTGCACCTCTCTCTCCTACTGCAAAGTAGTCCAACTTAAAGCCCTACACCATTCAACATGTAAACTCACAACACCTTTCTCTATTCCTACTCATGTTACAGGACAACTCCATGACCATGCTTTGCTTCATCCTTATGCAACTAACTTCTCTGCACTTGATTTCACCTCATGTGCAGTCCCTCCTGAGCTTCTCTTTTGTCTGTGCCAACCGATTCATTCTTCCCATCCAACTCTTACCTCCTCCAAACCCACCACATCATGGACTACTTGCAAGAGGAGCACTAAAGGTTACATCACATCTTTATCTCAGCCTACTGACTCTTCACCTACTCCAATTCCCCCACTTGTGTCACTTCAAGTATGAATACAAAGCAGACATTTGTAAGAGAGAAGGTATACTCATCTCTTCAGTTTGTCTCCTTTTACTTCCTTGGTAACTTAGGGAAAAAGTAGGTAATATTCACAAAAACTGTCTTCAAACATGGAAAGCTATTCTGCCTGCATATGCTTTAATCAAGAGAGGTGCTTTGAATCACTCTTTAGAGGAAGTAATCCTTTCTTCTGGGATTAAATAACCAACCCTTCTGTGCCAATGACATATATATATATATGTGCACTCCTCTGCCTCAGCCACCTTCAAAAGCAAACTCATCCCTAACCCCCCATTTTTTCTTTCTGGTAGCCCTTCCATATTTTCTTTATTAAAGCTCATTGAACATGCTTTCTGTAAATCCTTGCCTTGAACTGTACTATTCCAGCATTTTGACCCAACTTTAGTCCCTTCCATTCCACTGAAACTATTCCTTCCAAACCAGTCTGTTTTAACAGTACTATTTGAAGCCAAGTTCACAAAAAGAAGGAATCACCTCTTCCAGCATATCAATATCCTCTGCTTCTATCTACTAACCCTTCCTGAAACCACATTCTCCACTGACTTTTCTGGTCTTCTGTTTACTATTGTTAAGATTAGAAAAACCTGCATATGTGGCAGTCCCTCCTGCACCTCTCTCCTGCTGCAAAACAGACCAACTTACAGCTCTACACCATTCAGCATGTACATTCCATATCCCCAACATCTGCCCAGTAGACAGTAATCTAGCAAGTGGTACAAACTCACTGTTGGTACCTCACATGCTCATCTCATCAGAATCTACCTTCTCTCTGCATTCACAGTTGCATATCTTCAGGTCTGAGCTCTAGCTAACCACATATTTTCCAACCATCTCTCTTTCACTCCTTTCTTGAAAGCTGTTTAGCTTCACAAGTTTGTAACCATATACTTGGTCTCACCTTTGACTTGTAGTTTAGATATTAGATCTAGAGGAGAGAGCCACCTAAAGATCTTTTGGTTTTCTTTTTGGACAAGATCCAAGATGCAGCTTTTTCTATCCACCCACATGTGAAACCTTGCAAGATAAGGGAGGTCTGGCCTGCAACTCAGTTACAGTTGACTTCTGGATGCAATCTTCCCCTCTTCAGAATGACTGACAATCATCTACTCCAGGAAATTATCATCTCGTTTAGACACCACCCTCCTCTATATTGCTGCTCCAAGGTCTTCTGTTTCCCCATCAGTGCAGAGTGCACAGAGCGGCGGGGGGGGGGGGGGGGGGCAGTGTCAGGTGGAAACCAAGTTTGGCTAACACTATCTATTCATTCACATTTTACACACCTTCTCCTAGGTTTTGTTTTGAGTAGGACAAACTACCAATACACTTCAACCATGCTTTCTTATTTTTCCTCAAACCTTGGTGGCACTAACAATAAAGATCTGGCCACTGTTTGGGGACCGGTATTTTGAGAACACCAACTGTCATGCTGACAAATACTTTCTCCCTTTGCTACCTATTTTAAACTTAGTTTACAATTCTGGAGCCTTGTATTCTAAAAGCACCTACCATGACAGCATCCTAGCATGTAATTAAGGTTTCTACATACTTTTAAAAAAGCAAAATATGAAGAATAACCCAGGATTTTACCACACAATAAAGTTCTTATGGCCAGAGTTTAGTAATTTAGACTTGGGGTTAGCTATTTTATGGTAAAAGTGAGGACATAGTGTCTTGTGCTCACTAGATCTCATTTTATTTAATTTAAAAGAACTAGGCAATTTCCCCTCCCTTAGCACATAATGCAGATCATGGCTGAGAAGGATCTAAAGTAATGCTACAGCTGCTTAGCTCTTCCCTTGCACTAAGTTCTGCATTCATTTCTGCTCTAGTCTGTATTTCTATTTTATAATGAAACATACAGCCTAGTTATTTATAGGCTTTCTAAGGATTAACTACACACTCATAAGAATAAACCCTCAAGAGGTTAACCTCATCCTCTTAAGCTTCACACACTACAATCCCAGAGATAGCTGGCAACCACAGCCAAAAGAAAAAATAATCCCACATCTTGCTAATCCTTTAGCCATCACCTCATGCAACAGTGGAGAGGCCTCTCGGAAGCCTACAACTCAATCTGTCTCAAGAGTACTGTCAATCCAAAAGATACATATTTCACAAAACTATTAGCAACCCACCTCAAAAGGCAAAATAAGACTTACCTGGCTACTCAGTGGTACACTAAAATCGTGCATCTAAAATGCAATGCTAAAAGATTCCAGCTTGCTGCTTATATTTCCTTATTCAGATATTTGCCTGTTCTACACATAAAACTACCTAGTTTATTAATTTGAAAGTAAATCTAACAAATTTTGCATTGTTTATATCTAGACATATCTATTTAACTGTCCCTTATACTTCCTAGCATGAACTTTGAGTACCTTTGCTCTCTCAAAAAAACCCCAAACAAACAAACCGCCCTTCAGGTTAAACCATGGTAATCTACCTAGTTCTTTCATACCATGATCTGGATCCTCCCTTAACCCCAAATGTGGACACTGCCTGCAGCTGCAGGAGTGCCAAGGAGTTAACAGGTGCACTTATCTTCGTAAGTCTAAGTTTTCTGTTTTGTGTATTATTTATCAAGCAAAATTGCGGCTTCATTCAACTTTAGTACAACAAATACTAAATGATGTAGTTTAAAAAAATTGGGAAGGAGGTTGTTTAGCTGCTCTGCTACCCCATAGCTGAAGTTAAAGCCTTCAAGTACATGCAGGAAAAGTATAAGGCCAGAAGTATGACTGTTAATAACGAAATATCATGCACAGTTCTTTCCTGAAGTAAGAATTTTTAATCAACACAGAGGATTAGCACTGCCTAGAAGCTCACCAAGTCCAACTATGTAACTTTTTTTTTTTAAATATGTCAATTCATTCATTCTCTTTTGTACATGCTTAACATATACTGATTCCAAAGCCTGTCTTTTGACTGTGTGGCTAAATTCTCTGAAAAATCTCAGTCCCATGAGACTACAAGTCCCTATCCTCACAGTCTGTCCTCTAATAAGCTTTCACCTTTTCAGCTGGAAATAAAAAAATACATAAAATAAACATAGTTCAAAATCATCTTGTATTTCAAAAGTTGTTCCCACTAATTAAAGGCTCTGTTCCCTTCCAGAACTCATATATGGCCCAGCAGCAACAGGAATTGCTCTAACTCAGCCAAGCCAATTGGGAAACTCTTGAATTATCTAGTGTCAAGAAACAATGGCCCGTAAAGACAGAAAGGAAGGAGGGGAAAAAAGTCAAACCCCAACAAAAATGCTGATCTTATCTAATCAGGAGAAACTACACAAGCGAACATCAGCTAGGAAAATTAAACTTTCCTCCCAACCTCAAAATTTATTGTACATAAGTATCCTTGGTAGTATGACGCCAGAGGTTACTCAATTGCATCTTCTGCTGTTACAGATTGCTCCAGCATATTTGCATTTTGAAAAGAAGTTTCATGATCTTTCATGTTCATGATAGATGTCTAAACCGTTAAATTACTATTTCTTTTCTTATCTTGAAAGACACTGCACTTTAGCAGCATGGCCCTTCCATTGTTCTTTACACTAAGTTGGGCCCCTGAACAATACTGACAGCTGCTATCAAACTAGGCCGTGCTCACTCTCCGTGCAGCTGCCGCTTGTAGAAACAGACAGGCTTCTGATGTGTCCTCCCCTCTGGGGAGAGGGTTTGACACACTGCGTGCTCAGTGAGGGGGAGCAAAGGTCCACTGAATTGTCAACCCAATTTTATGCTATTCAGATTTTCCAGGATGCACACCGTCCCTTTCAAAGAAAATCAAGCATATGTCAGAGCATGAAACTTATTGTGTGGCACAAGATAATTATTGATCATGTAAGACTGTAAAAGATCACTGTGACATACATCTAATTTTACCATTATGTATATGCATGCATCTACATGGTCAAATAAACTTTGTGCCCAACATGTTCATTTCCTCATTTACAGTTTTGGATTTGTACGGCATCACTCAGAAGTCTTTCAGAAGACACAGGCAAGTATCTTTTCTGGTGAATCCTAGATAATTTTAAAACAATAAAGGTGGAGGCTTCTATTCCTGCTTCCAAAGAGCTCCCCCCCCAAAAAAAAAGGTTCTTAATTGCATGTGGTACTTGTAGATCCTATTGCTTTTAAAAGACTATATTGTGCAGACTTTAAAAAGAGGTACATGACAAGCTTGAGATAGCAAAATTTGGTTTGCCTAAGTAGCATTACCCTAAGTCCAGCAAGAATGTTTTTAAATATATTTTAATACATACTTCCATTTACTGCACAAAATATTCTTTAAAAATAGTTCATTAAAAAGGGTTTTCCATTCCATTTTCATCCTAAAGAAGTAATTCATTTTAAAAGATGCAAGAAACTACAGTTCTCTAATCTTTTCTAATCAAACACCACAAATGTACATGTGCTGTATTTCAAAGATCAAATCAGGTATTCACAAAGTAATTCATTACGCAAGCAAAGCGTAGAGGAGATTGTGACAAATACAGACGTAATTATGTGGGTTTCTAAGATGTGATTAGCAAATCAACTAAGTAACAGTCAAAATTTGATACGAAGGGAAAAAACAGCGCAGATTTGAAGGGGGGGGTATGTTTATGCAAAGCTAAACTGTCAAGTGTAATAAAGCAGCTTGAATAAAATTTAAGCTGAAAATCCACTGAAGCTCCCCATTTCAGGAAGGAAAAGCTATTAAAAGGAAATGAAGGTCACCCTCCCAGTTTATTTCACCTAATTGACTGCCAATAGCTTACCACAGGCAAACCGACTGTAGATCTGCAATTGAGAAACTGATGAAAGGAGAGTTTTCAAGCTGACGCTCATTCTTTTAATCCTCCCTCACTCTTTTTTTTTTTTTTCCATCTCCAGTTGGGATGTAATTTTAAGCACAGATGGATTAACTGGTTCCATTGTCTGTAGACGTCATTGGACTATGGCACTGTTAATCCGTACAGCAGCATGTCTAATTATCATTACAAAGTGTCTGAGGGAACTATAAAGACCAGCAGGGCATCTTCTCACAAGCAATTAACATAAATTGATAAATGAGTAATTTGAATCCGCTCAAAGCGCTCACATATGAATAAAATCAAAAAGGACGGGTTCTTGTTTCGGCTACTTCTTTCACTTAGTCTGGAAGGGCAGAAAACATGAGAAATATTCTAGACTTAGTGGCAGGGGAAATGAACTCATGCAGTGGAAGGAATGTATGGTTCAGAAAGTTCATTAATACAAAGCAAATGACTTGTGACTGACAACCAGTCACAAGCAAGTAGTATTAACTTATTTCAGCATATTTAGCAGCACATACTTGGTGAAAGGCTATTAGAACACTGTGTCAGACAATTAATACTACTTCAAAAGCAAGTGAAATTTCTCTTCAGTAGCTTGCAAATTTAAAATTCATGAAAGATTCACAAGAAAGGGAAAAAAAGAAGAATGAATACTTGTACAGGCTCCAAGAACAAGTGTCACAAAAAGCATGAGGCAAAGGTAACTAGATCAACTGACATACAAAACCTACAAACAAACAAGCAACTCTCCTAATCATTGTGTTTCTTCCTGGAAAAGTTTTGTTATGCACAGCATTGCTGCACAAAACTATTAACTTTATCCCTGCTAAAATCTGTGTGAATCAAGGTAAACACTTCAGCAACACTGGGCATCAAAACAGCTTTAGATATCAAAACATTAAGCTTATTTTAAAAATAACAAAGCAGTAAGATATGAAAGCAAGTTATACACACTGTAGGAGGTAGACCTGGAAGGCCACGTACCCCGATGATGGCATTCAGTTCGGCCATGGTCACTTGTTTGGCACGTTCTACAGCTTGGGCCACTTGCTGCTGATGCTGTTAAGAGAAGAAGGGGCATGGGGAGGAATTTGTGTTAAGGCATTGACCACATCAAGTCAAACCAGGATCACAAACACGTGAATAACCGGGTTGTCTGAAGAAGCTCAGGCTACCTATTGCAAGACACCTTAAGCAGGTAAAAGGTAACAGTGCCCTATTCCTCACCTGTTCAAGAGCAAACAAAAGCCCTGAAGGCAGCCAGCTCACCTCCTCGCCCATGCCACTTCAATATTAATTTTCTGGCAAATGAATAATCAGTTTCTAATTGAGTTGACAGGATGATAATGTCAACTTCACACTAGTGTCAATTTTAACATTTATATACTCTGCCCACACAGCAAAACCTACTGAAATTTCAAACAGGGAAGAAGCGCTTCACTGAACTCAACAAGAATTACAAATACTCTTTGTAAACTGTAGAGTTTGAAAAGGCATATCCAAAATAACAGGTTTCAAAATGTAACAGCAGCTGCCCACAATATGTTACAATTGCAGTCATTCAGACCAGATGCAGGTTTGTAACCTTAAACAGTGTTTTGCATCTGAGCTAACTACTCACCTTTTGCACTAAAAGTTGATACACATTATGTAGACAAGATAAGCATGCTTATTTCACTAGATTCACGTTTGACAACTGAATATCAAATAGGCAATCACCATGATTACAAATGAAAGCATTTTGTTGCATTGGTAATATTTTACAGACTCCCACTCTCCTCAGGCAATGAACGAGGCTGAGCCATTGTCACTAGTTTGAACTCAGATTTGTTAGACCAAATTAGCAGGGGGTTTGCGCACTTCAGCTATAACAGATGTTCCTTACACTTGTGTATTGTGATAAAATTAACATCTTAAAACTAGCTAATTTGCAAACAGAAAAGCAACATAATTGCACTTTAACAGCTGAACAGTTTTACTTACTTCCTGAGACAAAAATGGGATGACTTGTGCACAAATTGTATTCAATCTCTTGGCGATTTCTGTCTATAGAGGAAAAGTATTTTGATTAAAACTGTGGTTTAGGTTTGTTGCCATGTATTAACTAGTGTACAGGATTATATTAAGTTCACGCGATGACGAAAGTAACAAAAAAATCCACATCTTCATACTACTGCAAATATAAATAGTTAATATATAAGCCCAGATGAGGACAGTGATCTAGTTAGCTACTCTAGGACATCTGCCATGTCTAAAGCACCTAATCTGTATATACATTTAGGCATAAATCTGGTCCTTGTACATAGCTCATTAACAAGTAAAGCATTTTTTAAATCCATTAAGTCCAAGATAAAGCCTTTTAAAAGGTAGATTTATTATTACTCAAATTATCAAGCAGCACAACATGAAGGTAATAGGCATGGAAGAAAAATGTTTCTTTCATGATCAATTTTACCTGCCTATTAGAAAGGTAAAATTAGTTTTGCTGACAGAAACACACCATCAGAAGTACAAAAGAAATACCAAAACAGAAGCAAGGCAGAATGGAGACAAGAGGTACAGACTTCTAAAACATCCATATTGAGAGAATTAAAATAATGCAGACAAGAAAAAGAATCAGATCAGAAAATGTGACAGTCAATAACAGCAAATTAGTGAAACCATGAGTAACAGGAGAACAATAAGGCTAGGAACCAGCAGAGAACAGAACAATCCTTCACTGAAAATAGCAGAGAAGACAGCAGGACAAAGTCTTTTGAGTCCCACTTTTCAACAGCTTTATATATCTCCCACTTTCATATCTCCCACTTTCGGTATGTCAACTTGAACACAGGATTTCTGGTGGGGTACAGGGATCTTTTTCTCTCACTAGTCAGTCTTACCCGTGCTTACAGGTTTTCAGACCTATGCATTTGTGCACCATTCAGAACCACTATTATAATTAACCCTCAAGGTTCTTGCACAACTCCTACAGTTTTCCTTATAAATATCTCCCGCAGCCACTGTAGCGCACTTGCACAAAACCAAAATCAGCATCCAGATGTGAACCCAGTCTACATAAAAGACACTCTGAACAGCTCTTCACAGTCTCTGTCATATCATTAATCCATACAGATGCTTCTTGGGGGGGGGGGGGGGGGGGGCGGGGGGGAAGGGTGTTTGTTTTAAGACAAAAGAAACAAGAGATCCCTGCTGAGAATCATTAGGCCTTCCATAAAATGGCATGCATAAACCTGAGCAAAGATAAACTCTTTCAAAGAAGTCAGGTGGAAACATTGCTAACTCATCTGCCGAGCCCTTCCCTGAGCCCTCCCATCATCCTGAGTTTTTTAGTAAGACACTGCGATGTGCTGATCCTTATACATCAGTCAAGCAGTAATTAGGATACAAAGGCCATCCTCCGGTTTTACGTCTCAACAGACAGGTGGTTTGGGATCTAAGTACAAGTGGCAAGCTTTAACACTGCTCTCTCCACCTCTGACAGACATAGGGAAAATATTTGATAGCATTGAGACTTGTAAAACACTATGTCTCTCTGATGTAAGCTGAAGTACTCCCCCTGATGAAAGTCTGGCATTTGACACATCCACCCTAAAGTTTTGCAGAGACAAGAGTCTCCAAAGACATTCTGCTATGTTTTCTTCCTAGGACAAAAAGCTTCCCCTTAAGTAAGGGCACTGAAGTGACAGTTGCTTTACAGCAAACCTTACTCCCCTGAAACAAGAGGAACAGATCTCTATTCTCAATAGAAATAGCTACCATTTCACACAGTACCTTCTCAATAGAAACAGCTACCATTTCACACAGTACCACAGCGGTCTGTTTCTGATTTGTTTGGGCCACAACCATAAAATACCCATCATTCTGTGTGTGGCCTTTAGTACTGGTAGTACATACATAACAGCAAAGGCAAAAGAAGGAAGTTACCAGCTTAACTATTATCAGTTATTAGACTTAACTATTGCCAAATCTGTTAGTACTTTCAGTGTCTGTTAACAAGGAACAAAAACTACATGATTGTGAGAATCCATGTACTAAAGGGCATTTTTTCCACACACCTCGTACGTCTCTCCAGAAACCAAGGTATGCCAGCTATGAAAAGAAAGTCTGTTAGACAGCAATCCATTTAGCTGACATTTAGCTAAAATGTTTAGGGTCCAAGAAGTTAGTTGCCCTAGACCAATGGGATTACCTTTGTTTTCAGGACAGAAGCCAGGATGAATCATAGCAGGTGATAAGAGGGGAAAGAAAAAAGTAAAGAAACTCATCTGGTTTCTACTGGAAAGTTTTTTGGCCTGTATGGCCTACACAAAAGTCTCCCTATTCTGTAATACTGAGGTAAATATCCTTATTGTAGCTGTAAGAAAAAAAAAATATCAATTTTCAGTAGAGTCTATAAAACACACAAGTTGTCCACGTTACTGGGTTTTCCTGCACAAGTCCCAAATATCTGAGCTTCACTGCAATAACATAGCATACCCAATGGCACAGAGTAAGACAAAAGAATGCAACATCATGCAGTAATTACCAGTCTCAACGCAGGTCAATTAGGTTTCTTTAAATTTTTATTTCCTTTCTAAAAAAGAGGGGGCAAAATCAACTTTCCCCCTTTCCCAGTCAATCTTATTTTAAAATTGTCTCAGTACTATCATACCTGACTTAATATCAGAACTGAAAAAAAAAATATATATGAGTTTGTCTTTACCAAAGCAGGGTATTACTGATGATCATATGTGAACAACATCCTTAATATTCATCCACAGTGCTAGGTAAACTTAAATGTGTATGCCATAAATGAGTTTATTGTGAGATTTCTTGCTGCCAGTTACAAATGCCACTTAAGAGACATTTATACTGAAAGAAAACTGAAGAAGACTATTCTATACTTCATAACAAAAGTCTGCTTACATTTAAAGGGCAGTTTGCCTTCTAGCACTATTTCCTACACGCTATTAAATAAAGGATTTAAAATTATTTACCCACCATGAGACTTCATACATCTCCTGTTTGCTGCCCTCAAATGTTTAGTAAAAACTATTCTTATTCACAAACATGTTAAAAAATTTTTTTTGTTCTCTATCAAGTTGTGCATGAAAACCTAACTTTCACAATTCACCTAATCTTGCCTGTCAGGAGTTGCAAAAGTTTGTTTTCAAAATTGAGAAAAAGGAATGTTCATTAAATATAAATCTAGCTGTTCAAGGGGCAATGTACATTCACCTTTCAAGGTGAAATATCTTTGAGTATGTATGCGCGTGTCTGTGTATATAAATATTCATTCTTGAAAGAAAAACCTTTTTTGAAGGAGTCTAGGAGAGCTTCGTTAATCAAGACTAGACATCGGTAACTGGTGGCATTTGGGTAAGCTGTATATTCCACGTTTGGGGCTCATGCATTTGAAATTCTTAAAAGAAAGGTACTTATCAGTTACTTCTAGAGGCCTCCCAATATAACATAGCTATTATGTAACTGCTGATCTTGAGACACGTAGGGCAGTCAGAAGAATGAGTAAACAAAATTTTGCAGAAAGCTGCTTGAGCATAGACAAACACAACTAATTGCCCATGTTCTTTGGCTCCTTGGTAAAGCAGACTGTAGAAACCTGCATCTCTCATGAAAGCCCTCCTAGCTGTATGGCAGCTCTTAGCAAAGCATCTCAAGTGCCCTTAATTGTTTGTGTTCTCAATGCAGAGCCTCTTGAATACATTCATTTTTAATAGAGGACTTGAGTGTGGGGCCCATCGAAGAATGACAAAACTACATCATTCACTGGTTCTTGCTGTTGTAATGATTTTCTTTTGATTTATTTGCAAGTGACAAGCTTGTCAGACCCCTGACTGAAGTGCTACCCTCCTTTCTGAAGTATCATTAAAAATTAACATGAAGGAATTCAGCTGCATTTTTTAAAATTAAGTTGAGCTGACGGATTTTTTTCTTCACTCATGCAATTTTTTTGCCTCCGTACCATCTAATTAAGGACTTAAATGTTTTGACCTAACCATTGCCAAACTCAAGTGTTTGTACTTAAGTTTGTTTCTTGCTAAAGTGAATTCTTAACGTAATGACAAAGAACAAAACAGCCAGACTAGTTACTAAATATAACATTCATTTAAATTCAGTCATTTTACGAAGCAGTTAAGAAAGAGCTTGTATATACAATTGTAACTTTTTTCCTTGTGCATTGTTAAAAAAAAAAGTATTGAAGTGTTTTCCTCTACAGTAGTCTATTCCACATCATTTTGCATTTTGACAGCACATACCTTCCAAAGCACCATGTAAAATATCATACCTAAATCAACATGATTTCTTAAACAACTACAGATTTTTGCACTGGAATGAAAAGAAGCAAGTATAACACAAATATCCAAACCCTAACCGTATTTCTCACCACACTTAACACCCATGTGTATTTTATCACTAATGCTGGAAGCCCGAGCCTACGGGACCCACTGTCACTTCTGAGTGAAGAATACAACCTTCCTCTGAGAAGAACTAGTTAATTGCCTTTCAGCTTCAGAGGTTTCAACAAGAAGAATTTTGGTTTTGCTCCAACCAGTGTGTACCATACATGTCCCAGAAGTGACTTTAGCTATAGCATCCATGGTGATCTAAAGCAAAAACTAAATCTTACAACACATTATTTCTAACAATCAGTTGTATTGTGACTACTACTCTATTATTAGTGCTGAAACTCCTTAAAGCTGTCCAGACCTACCTTTACAAAACAATGCTCAGCTAAAAGTGTCCACTGTATGTCAGAAGCTTGTTATTCTTTCTTGCAAACTGCACTTCCTATATCACAAAGTTAGATCAGTGTTTGAAAGCACTCTATCACCCCTTCTTAAGGACAGGCTTATGTATTCTCATTTATTACATTTTTATTTACTTCAGTTATTTCAATCTATTTTTGAGAATCACATTTGTCATTAGATTGGGAAGAATATAGCTTAGGAACAACATGATTAAAAGTAAAGCAAGAAAACCCAAAGTTCTGATGATACCAAAAAAAGCATGGCCTAATCCATTTCTTTAAAGCAAAAGCATCAGAGAATCAGCCTTCAAAGCACAGAAAAGAATATACTGTCAAAACACATTCACAAAAGTTTTATAAGGTAATTCTTAAGTACTCTGCCTCCACTTACACTTTCAACACATAGAAAGCCAAGTACAACACTGAACTCCTTCTGTAAGAACAAAATGGACTTCCTGCCATTTACAGCATGTAACACAGTAATCTACTAGGGAGTAAAGGTCAATGTTGCACTTTTGGTCATTACTGAATCATTTGACATTATCTGTGGTGGGGATGAGAAGAAAATCGAAGGCTATGAGAATGCTGTGAATGGCTTGACCTCAGACCAATTTTCATCTCCATCTGTCTAACAGACATGTGGGCAAAAGCCCTCTTTATGGAACATGCTTGACTATTATTTTAATCCCTGTTGAAGCCAGAAATCAGTTAGATACATTTCAAAGGTCCTTGGGTAAGAAACTGCATGTGTATATTTTAGTCATGAGCTAAAGTTTAGTACCCATCTAGTATTTTCATTTTTCCAGCAGAATCACTGAAACAAGCACCACACTTAAAAAATGTAGCCTTTATTCATGATTGTCTTCGAAGATCTCAACAAAAAGCACACATATTCACAGAGCAATTACAGAAAAAAAACCACAAAAACATTTCACTGTGCTTAGCTCTCTGCATACTTTGTTAGAACTCTGCTACAGAAAGACTCAAGTACTTCCAAAAATTTGTTGTTAAGAATTCGGGGAGTGAGGTGTAATTAAATCTCAAAACTTAAATATTGAAAAGCCTCAAATGATTAAGGCTAGCATTCTATGAACTTTGCTGTTCATGAGTTATTGAATCCATGTTGAGCATTGAGATATGCATATATTATTAATGCCCTTTTATTTAAAACGAATAGAGTACAATCTGTTTTGGCAATGTCTGCAAAACGGAAAAAAAAAAAAAAGAGGCAACAAGCCATTTAAAAGTTTAGGCCCCCATAGTATATCAATGTCAAACAACAGCGTGTCAAGCTAAGATTCAATTCAGGTAAGTGCCACTGCCAAATTTTCTTGTTCCCAGACGTGCTTTAAGATTATTTTATTGCTTAAAATTTAATTTGTTCCAACTCGCATCTCCATGACAACGTTGGCTAACCCTGCAAATCATTTGGGTAATTGGATATCTTATCTTTCTATTGCTCTCAAATCGAATGATTCTGCTAGAACTGCAGCAGCCAATCAAATTTACAGGCCTCCTGAGTAATAGACTCGCACAAGTAGCCACATTCATCTCCCCTTTACTGCCGTATTAACCACCCTGCGACAAACTGTGGAAGTTGGCCTTCAAACTCTATTTTAAATTATAAACACTGTCATTACTAATATTCTCACCAATAAGAGGGGGTGGGAAGGTTTATTCTCAACAGATACTTGAAATTCAATCTGACAAGCAGCAATGGGTAGCATTCATTTCAGTGACAGGAACAATCTCTGTATTTTGGGCGTAAACTGTCAGTTTAAAGTGACATACCATTAACAAATACAGCTTTCCCTCTGCCCCACATTTGTAGTACTCATTTTAATTGTGAGGTCAGCCACCCACATGATGATGATATTAAAACCACAGAAGATTGGCATGAAAAATCTTTAGCTATTAAAAAAACCAAAACACCACCATATTGCAAGTGGGAGTGGGGAGAGGAAGAAGTAACAGAAATATTACCAGAATAAAAACTCAGAATGATAAAGCCATAGAATGCTAGGTAGTTTCCAAAGCGAAATTAGTATTTTTTTTTAATTCAGTACCTAACCTACATTTATCTGAATCCTCTTAGATGTCATTTTAAATTACAGAAAGGTCATGCTAATTTAAACATAAGCTACATATGATGCACAAGTCAACAGCTACACTTGCCAAACATCTACTACAGGTTTGGACTTTGTTCAACTGTAAAGTGAAGTGACTGGATATATTTCAGATGTCTAATTTCAATGCTTTCTATTATAATAGAGAGAGGCTGCTGTGTTGCTCTCAATGAACTACTGTATACAACTGCCCACCCCATTTGCAGCTGTAAATCCTGTTGAAATGAAGCCAACTGGCAACAAAGAAGCTGTTGTCAGGATGTTAAAGTGCTCCTTTCACACATCTTTACTATGCCAAGACTCTTCTTAAACTTGGCTTAACAGGACAGTTATCACATTTCTCCTTTAATCCAACTTCAGCCCATCTTGCTCAAGCACTCACAACTACAAAAGGTGTGTTTATACAAATTTTAGTTCCACAGCTTAGTTTCCATGCCTAAGCTAACCTTCAATACACACATATGTATTTAAATCTCTGAAGTGAGCACAAAGACTTATCTTACTTTCAAGTTGTTTTCCAGCAAACTCAGTTCCCACTTTTATTTAGATTCCAGGAGATGCTGAGCGAGTCAGAGGTTGACTCCAATCCAGAAGAGGTCTTGCCACCTTTGTTTCCAGAGGCACACTTTCTTTGAACCGTGTTGGAGACATTTGGACTTGTCCAACATCAACTAATTAGTCAAGCATAAGACATTACCATAGGAGGAGGGAAAGGGAGAGTGTAGTAGACCACCAGGTCAATGATCTAACTAGGGTCACAAGAGGCATCTATCAGGTAGCAGAGCAGCCCAAAGTGCCAGCAGAACCAGAGCAGAGGTTTTAGGGGGGAAACAATAAGGTATCAGATGACCTCCCTTCTTCCCACAGGACTGCATCCTTATGTGCTCTTATGGTACTCTAGCAGAAGCACAGTCTCCAAAATTACCCAGCATGCTTTGCATTATTAGCCCTAAGGACATTAAGGACTTAATCTACTCTGGACAACTGAGCAACACTACACTATACAAGAACAAAGAGGAGACAAAAAGAAGACAAAAAGAAAGGAGGCATAAAAAAAGCAGTATATCTGTAACTGCTACACCCCTATCAGAAGAGAGCCCTGTTGGCTTTTCATTTAATTCAGGACACTGTTCACAACTATCAGAATTATCTACCACACAGGATTTGAAAGAAAGGTGAAAATAATGGAGATTTTTCACTACATGGGAAAAAGGTTTGGAAATCTTTCAGCAAAACTTTGGGAACATGTCAATAAGTTTCTTCCCCATTTTATTATTTTTTTATATATGTATTCTGTTGCTCACAGAATAGGAAAAACTAGTAAAGATACCATCCAGATTACATTCTAATAGGGAAGAACTGATTGAAACTGTCCAAATAGAAACTAATTTGATTGAGACTGACAATCACTGCAGAGTTTATAATCACTGGAACAGGAAGGAAGAATTAAAAAAACCAGTAAGACTTCAGGAAAGCAAATGCCGACTGCTAAGATCAGCTTTACAAGACCTGTTACTGGGGAGGGAGACAAAATGGCATTATGGAGAGCTGACATTTTCTTTATGAAACAATATAAGGCCATGGATGACAGTTAATACATCTGAGAATGGAAGAGGAAGGAACAGAGGAAAGAGGGAAGGGATGGAATTGTGCCAAGAGACTAAATCCCAAATTCTTAACTGACTTCATACAAACAGGAAAGTGTACAGGAAGTGGAAACTAGGTCAGGTTGTGTCAGTATGAACACAAACAGCACAAGCACATATTTTTTGTAACTATGTGCCACTGGTAAGCAACAAGTAAAGCAAAGCTACTGCTCTACAGGTTGGAATACTCACAGAACAGAAAAAAAAAGTTCAATCTACTTAATTAGAAAAGGAAAGATACAGTCAAGGGGCACTGAGAAGGCCAGAAAATCTGAACTTTTTCTCATCCCTCCTAACTATACAAGAATCATTACCAACCACATAATTAATATAAATTACTAGTTACACAAGGTGAACACTGTAGCTTAAATAGGAAAGGAACAGGTCAGAGTGTTCCCAAGTAAAACATCTCCAAATTGAGTAGGCCTGATGAAATAAAAAGAGCACAATAGTGAAGACTGAGCAGCTAGTAGACACCTTGCAGAACCTGCAAATGTCGAGTGGATAGGAAACTATGAAAGGACAGTGCCTAACAGACAGAAAACAGCAGATGGAGGAGCAAAGACACTCCAGCTTGATTACTATTCCTTAAGTTTGGGGCATTAAAAAGCCTCATATCCGTAAACATCTAAGTTAAACAGGTATATAAATCACAACTTGGAAGTATTTTTCAGCAGTAAACAACATCAGAACTAGGCAATGTCCAAAAAGGTAAAAGTAATTATGGTTAAGAAAGGCGGATGATGCTAACGTCTTCACTAAGAATTTGACACTCAGCACTATTAGGAGCAACACAAACAGCCACCTAAAACTTCACAGGAACAAGTACAAAACTGCTTTATGATTAAACCATGTATAAATACATCCCTCTCTTCTGCAAATTAAGTTTTGCATGCATGATAGGTTCAGTATTTTTCAGTATTTCCCACTAACAAGCATAAAGATCTCTTCATTTGCCCTAATCCTTAATTTGCAGAGAGCTTCAAGCTGAGAAGGACATAATATGCTGGAGAATAGCTTCAGAATTCACTTTGCAGTGAATAGAAAAATGGACTACAAAGGAAAAAGAAGGATAGGGATAAATAGGGATAAAGGACCATAGCACGCCTAGACAGGAACATAAAGGAGAAGGAAATAATGGGCCAGGAAGGAATCTCTCGGTCACAGCAGATCAGAAGTTGAACATAAGTCAATAGCATGCTGTTGCAAAAAAGGCTGCCACCACAGTAAGCCATACACCAAGTAAACCTTCTATGCTACTCAGCACGGCATTTCCTCTCCTGGAGTACTGCACTTGTTTCGGGCACTGTACTTCAGCTGGGCAACAACATTCAGAGAATGAACATGAGACTGTAGAGATATACAAAACAGTTCTGGAAGGCAGAGGAATGATCTGCTCTCCCTATCCAGGGTGAGGAAAATGCATAGTAAAGAGCTGAAGCTGCAACAGAAAACATTGAAATTTAACTGAAGAAGCACTTCAACAGCAAGGACATAAAAGCACTCTGCTACCTAGAGAGCTTGTGAGTCACCACTGCTGCTAAGTCTTTGCTAAGATAGGACAAGCACCCTATCAGCAATGATACTGGTATAGCTGACCCTGCTAGGACACAGGGAGGTACTAGGTACTTTCCAGTGCTGTGTTCTACAGTTCATATTTCAGTTTAAAGAAACAGCCTAAGAGCTTCCCTGTTAATCAAAGATTTTCTGTTTGCTTAACTGGCAATTTATGCCTATCACTTGAGGCCACAGACAGCTAGCTCTCTGCAAAGTAAGGGCTGGAAACCTTATAACCAGTTACAAAAATAGAAATGCAGAATGACCTTACACCCAAACTCACACATGAAGAACAGCGATAAATGTTTCAGCTTTTTTTTTTTAACGAAAACAAAAAAAACTCTGTTGTAAACGGAAACTGTTGTTGCAACCCTCCAAAACAATGATCTTTCTATTAGTTATTTTTCCCAAGAAATTGTGGGGGTTTCATCCCCTCCCACCAGAGATTTAATTCAGACGTCTACATTTAAAAAAGTTGAGATCATCATACTGTGAAGCAGAGAGCACAGCAATCCAGGGATTTTAGAACACTTAGAAACAATTTCATAAACAGGCAGATTTCCACAGATCATAAAAAACACTCAGTTTCAGATGTCCTTTCCTTTTCTTGACCTAACAAAAGCAGGTTTCCTCATAGACTTAATACCTAATTAAGATGCAGCTGAACAAGCATACCCATTCTTGCTTCCCTTCTCCAAAACTGAAAGCTATCTTTTTGTTTTTGCTTGCTAATCCATAGTAGCCTTTAAAATGGCACAAATAGACGCGGCAGCATTTTGTTCTCTAAATCAATTTTATCCTCAGCCATCAACTAGATGTTCCAGCACAGAGAAAGAACAGTCCTTCCCTTCTAATTCAAAAATCCATACTACCATTGCCCTTGCAAACTGCTAAACAAGCAGTATCGGCAATTCACTTGTGTTCTGTAATATATTTACTGCAAATCCCAAGGGCTTGCCTCCTAATGCAGTTTTCTATTGTGTCTGTTCTTGTCAATACACTGACTGGTCACCTTACAAGTAAGTTGCTTTGACCGACTGTTTACACAAACAACAAAAAGCTTCAAGAAGAATAAAAAAGAAACTGAACAGAAAAAAAAAAAAGAGCATCCATGCTGCTAGGGGAGGGGGACAAAAAAAAAAAAAAAAAAAAAAAGAAAAAACCCAAACAACCCCCAACCCCAAAAGACACCCCTACACCAAAACACAAATTAACCTCAGTTTGCTGGTTTGTTATCACATAGCCAAAAAGGCTAGTTAGCTCTTCAGATCACCTAAGTACAAAATATTTCCAGATAAGCAGCCCTGACACAAAGCTTACCCGACACCCCTCAAAGAACTTTAATCTGTAATTTAATTATCTGTGCTAATTTGTTCACACATCTGAAGAACATAAAGAAAAGGTGAGAGCAGCTCAGCCAATCCCCAATTAGAGATCAAAATCTTCTTAAACACTGTACAATTTATCATTAGCCACAGAATACTATTATCATTATAAAAGTTCAGTGAAACCAAACCGATTAATTTCCTCAACTGTTTTCCCCATACTAGAAAGCGTTTTTTATAACAACTAGGCTTGCTTACAACTAAAATAATACTCAACACTTACAAACTTAAAATACTACTACCCTATGAAACAACACTATAAACCTTTTCCTATTCCAATTTCACTTAAACATACTGTGATTATTGTTCCAAGTGAGAAATTTCAACATTATTTCTATTTGTTTATATGACTCTTGACACAGCAACAGGGTGGCCTGTTTTTTTAAGTACTAAAGTGCATCTTTTAAGATACAACCTCAGGAAATAACTGATTTTTAAGCCTAGTCAGATTTAAACTAGAATTCAGCTAAGAATAAACTCAAGTTCAACAAGCTCTAATCCACTCTTCAATCATCTCCAGCACTATGCCATAACCAGGGCACCGGCTGAGTTTCATAGGGGCCTTTACTGCAATCTATTTTATGAATATATTCAGCAATGCAGCAAGCAGTGGGTAAGAAAGCTTGCTCCATAAGAGAATTCATTCAAAGTAAAAACAATGGCTGAAGAACTGCAAAGAGACCTTACAAGTCTAAGTGGGTAATCAAAAGAGTTTTATATAAACAAAATTTACACACACGGGGAGTAGCTATCCCTAGCCTTAATGTAAAATGATGGCTCCTGAGCTTACAATCATTGTTCATGAGCAAGAACTCTAATGTGAAAGGGGACTCCAGCAGTTCAGCATTTCATGGCAGCCAAAAGAGAAATCAGATATTGGAAACTTTACTAAAGGAGGAAAAGAAAAGAAAAGAAAAAAAACACCACACCAAACATCCAGAAAACAGAATTATGTGATATTATAAACCTCTGGTTCACCTACACCCTGAGAACTGCACTTATTTCTAGTCCTTTCATTTCACCAGGCTAAGTTAAAAATGAAAAAGGTTGAGGGAAAAAGCAAGGAAGATGATCAAAGAAAGCTACACAACTGTGTAGGCTGGGACTGCCCAACCTGAAAAGGAGTTGACACAGATGGGTTACAACAGAGACATAAAGTTTTGAGTGCATTGAAAAAACAGCTAGGCATCAATGACTTGTCTATTCTGAGAACTAGGGGCTATCAAATAAAGATAGCAGAAACCATGTTCAAAACAAACAGAGGCTGGTTTTTGTCCTACACCTGGGACAACCTCCTCCCCACATCAGCAATGCCAGGGTAGAAACACACTAGAAAGCAGTTTTGCAGAAGAGGACATGGGTGTTCTGGAGGACAAGTTGAATACACATCAGCCCCACACCTTTGTGCTGATGAAGGTTACACCTCATACTAGGATGTAATAGTATGACTGTAACCAGCTAGCTGATTAAAATAAATTGTTCCCCTTTCTGTTCCCCTCATTTGGCAAGAAGGAAGATGTTGCCAAAATGGAGCAAGTCACTAAGTGACACTAGTAAGATGATCAGGGAATCTGAGCACACAACGTATGAGGAAGAAGTTAGATTTGTTTAGTTTCGAGAAGAGGAGGATTAATGGGAGAGGAGATCTGATTGCTGTCAAAGAGGTGATTATGACTAAGCCAGACTCTTCTTAGAGGTGCAGAGCAGAAGAACAAAAGGCAGGCAATGGTCACCAGTGCTGAAAGGCAAGTCCCTGTCAGTGAAGGAAAAAATTTTTCAGAACAAGGGTAGGTCAAACACTGGAAAGTGTTGCCCAGAGATGTCATGCAAGATTACCTCCACAAAATACTTAAGATGGAAATTCGATACTTGCAAAAGCACAGGTTGCAAGTTCAGGTTGAACATGGCACCAACTTGCAAGTACTTTAAAAGCCATGGCCTACAAGTAATCATAAGGACTGAGTTGTTAAATGAGCTACTTTTGACAAATATATGCTGAAAAATCAGGAATTCTCCCTGTCAGCTGTTGGTTTTCACCTTTCTAAAAGAACTATATGAGCAACTACTACTGGTCAAATAGCTACATTCAGAGTCCAACCAAGAAGTGTGATGCAAAAGACAAAAACAGTAGTGTTTGCCATAATTTCCATTAGATATCCCCAAATCTTACCTGAAGTAGAAAGATAACCTCATTAGTTCCGTTCAAAGCTGTTATTTTTTAAATAACAGTACTGCGCAGTCTTCCGATAAGCGCCAGTTAACATAAAATTGTTTTTAAAGGCTTTTACTGTATGCCAATGGTGACCTACTATCAAACCTAGAAGATCTATCAAACCTATCTTCAAACCTATCTTCTATTTTGCACAGGGGACACAATGCAGTTTTACCGCTTTGCTACAAACACTTCAGTGGTGGAGTAGGGTGGGAGAAAAGACAACTCAAATGCTCAGCTTGATTTGGTATAACAACCAGCAGAAGGAGGAAAAGCATTAAGCTTTTTCCCTGGAATCTGTTGTGACAGAAGGCTACTGCGCATTCACAAAGCATCTTCCCTCTTACTCTTCTCCCTGCCTCAAAAAGTACCAGGACATTTTTTTTGCCCACTTGAACCAATCCATAAAGTACATCAACAGACATGTGGCAACGAAAGTTCCAGCAACGCAAGGGAAATTTAACAACATTGGCGGAAGGAATGCATTTCTTCTCTCCCTACACAGCTCTGTGAGGAACCTGGAATCTAACAGACCAAGTCTAAAATGGGAGATGATCAGGCAGTATCTAACATACGTACAGTGTTTACACTGTGGCATACTTTCGGATTAAGCTGTATACGGAGTTGACATAATAGATGGTATCTGACAATATGGTTATCTAAAAGCCACATGGAGACACACTTCACACAGTGCCCTGAATCTGTCAGGTAACTCCTTCACAATAATGCTGGCCTCAAGCTCGAATGTGGTTCAAAAGTCAAGAAAGTTCATCATTACTCTAGTCTTTCCTCCCCATTCAAACTGGCAACTCTAGTTGTGGTTGAAATGGCTGCACTGGTGATACAACTGTACTAATTTAGAAACCCAGTATTTGTACAATAAGTACAATTTTTTGAGTGAAAAATATTATGTCCCAATCAACCATACCATTTTCTCTTTTAAATAAAAATAGGTTTTGCACGTCTTATGTAGCAGTGCCAAGTGTAAAATGCTCTTGAAACACTCACTGCACACCACCAAAACCTTAAGGATTCATGAAGTTTTTCGTTCCAATAATTAAAATGCAAGCAGGAAAAAAAGAAAAAAAGAATTAATTTGTCTTTAAATCCTCTTCAACAGCACAGCCATCCTACTCAGCAGCTGTAGAGAGCTAACTAAGCTCCTTAATTCTCTTCTATTTAACCCACTCCTGAAGACTGATGTTATAATGAGATACCAGTAGAAGATTCTGTCCTTTGCCATAGAGCACTGGAAATGATTCCATAAAACAGTCCAGGCTAAACCAGACATTTAACTCTTGTACAACTGGTTAACATAATGCAGTCTGGGAGCTTCTATACTTTTCTACAAGGGGCAAGGCACTGAATGACAGGTCTGCCTCCAGGCAGGTCACAGAGATCACAGTAACCCACCCAAAGAGAAGGAAACCTAGCTGTCACTGTGGGGATAGCAGAAATCCACATAACTAGTAGTTTATATAGTCTGTCAGATGGTTCAGCAGTGATGAATTTTTCTTTCGTTGGCTGCCTGCCACTGAACAAAAGCTAATCTTGCACCTAAACAATCTAGGCATTAAACGCACAGGAAGCCTTTATCTTCTGACTTATGACATAAGATGACAGAGCGAGCTTGTGAAAACAAAGAGGCCCTGCCCTAACAGTCAAGGGCAGCAACCCTTTAAGTACAGTGACATTTTTAACACCCAACCAACTCTACATCTTGGCACTAGCAGTTGATGCATCTGCTTTGCCAGGCATAGATGTCACAGTGGGGAAAATCTGTCTTGGACAGTATAACACAGAAGAGAAACTTAAGACCTCACAAAATGTCCTTATTCATTCTGTCTTCTTGACACATGTGAAAACAGTATCTGAATCAAGTGCTTCTATCCTAAATGAATCCTCAGGTGCTTGTTTCTGTTTCAGGTATGCAAAACTTAGTAGCTATTCACCTTAAAATAATTTCTCTGAAAACAGTGTAAGAATCCACACACAACACCCTCTTAAGAACTAACCTTTGAAATTCTTAAAAAAAAAAAAAAAGAAAAAATAAAAAACCACACAGACACAAGAAAAAAAAACAAACAACAAACAAACAAACCCACAAACCAGCCACAAATGTGCCAAAAAAGATTATTTCCTGACCACTGTTCAGCCAGCAGGTTGAAATGCAGCAGCAGCACCTCAATTTAAGCACACAGTTATGCAATTAAACACTGCAAAGTGTGAAAGCTAAAGTTGTGAAGGAAGCCTTACTGTGGCCATTTCCGGACTCAAATGCAACATAGTCAAGTGGAAAGCTCTGCAGGACAGCTGTTTGTGTACAAGAAGTTCACCTCAACTGAGTTCATTTATTGCAACTTTCAAGTCCTGACTTTATGTTTTAGTCAAATTATAATACATTACCAAGTTAAATGAAGAGAGAAGTGCTGATGCAACTGTATCAGTACCAGAAGTTGACCCTTTCATATGCAGGCAAACTGCAACTATTTCATTTTATCAAAGTGACTCTACCTTAACAGTGATGTATGCACCGCGCTGCATAAACACTGCTGCAGTTTAATTTTTTGTTTTTTCAATCAGCAGCCCAAGCACTCTGAAGGGCTTCACACAGAGTGACTGCAGCATCCACATAAGAGGCAGGCCTTAAAAATGTTAAAGCTTGTTCAGTGGAAGTTTCCCCATCACTGCATTTTTCAGTAACAAAGATGTTGTCAGAAATGACAATTTTTCGTGTCCCCTGATGATGCCTTGCTAGCATTTGGTTATAAGCCATAAAGCAGGAATAATTTCAGCCTGTCAGGAGTCTAGCTAATGCCCAGTTTCCCCCTAGAGAGAATTCCTGTCAAATGTAATGAGAGCTCCAAAGGCCCTCTCTACAACATAATGAGCACTTAGGCCATGCTGGTGATCAGCCAGCAAAAAGCATCAATTTGAGCCTGGCTACACCCTTGGGGCTAGACGTCACCAGTTTTAATAAGAATTATGATTACTATCTGCCAAAAGCCTCCTCAGAACTTATCGTTAGCGGTGGAAATTCAGAAGAATGTCATTGGTAGGTTTCTTTGTTTCCTGTAATCTAAGACCACCTACATACTGAACTGTAACACCATTTGGCATCCTCATCGCAAGCACCTAAATCAAGAGTCTTTAACATGAAGGTGCTACCATTATTGGAAATTAGAATTACTTAACATGTAAAAGCATAGTATCTGAGACTTATATCCAGGGAAATATATTTATGCCTTCAAAAGCATATTCTTTTCTTAAGACAATACACAGAGCAAGTGTGCTCTACTCTCCCTGGCTAGAACCGACACAGGTATAATGCTCTGTCATAAATCTTAAAAGCTTCCGAAGTATCACTGCCTACTGGGCATGTAATTATAGTTGCCATACATACAGAACATTAAACCCTTGCCATACACAGATGTTAAGGTCAAAATAGAAACCTCAGTTCTGACACTCTTTAATCTTGTGGGCTTAACTGATTTTATCTAAAGTTAATTCCTAGTACTTTTACTGAATTTACACGTTCCCTTCAAATATCTTCTGAAAACAAGATCCATTTTGCACCAAATGAGGCTCCTATATGGATGTTGGCTTCCTCACAGGTTAGTGTGCCAAAAAATGTTGTTTAGGAGAAGGAAAAAAAAACCCAAACCCCAAAAAACCACCAAGCAAACAAACAAACAAAAAACCCACAAGGAGGAAGTCTCCAAATCACAAGCCCTGGAAAAGTCACCTCACAGAAAAAGTGACACTCTGCTAAGAGACAAGAAAGACGACTAATGCAGCTACAGTACAGAACCAAATCAAACACTACTCTAGTTGTTCTATCTACCTATTTGGTGCATTACTTTAGAAAAAAATGAGGTTGTCATAATAGTTCTTTGTTTACCAACGCTTTGGATTCAAACAAGTGTATCTCTAAAAAACAAGAGAATACCTACCCAGCTTTGCAGACAGAAGGTTATCATGGAATTACAGTATTGCCTCATCAAATGTAATATTTTTAGGGGAAAACAAAAGAAAAAAATAATCAAAGAGTTCAGAGTTACAAAAGCAAAATTCTACTCTGCAATTCACTTGCTTAATGAAAGTCTTTGAATATACCGAAGATCCGAAGCCTGAACTAATCAATTTCTTCGCTGTGCCCTAGCCGGTCAGCCATGCTCTTTAATTTAATGAAACAAGAGTTTTAGATGAAATAGCACATACACATCAAGAAGGAATTGTATTGTTGCACTTTGAAATGTGTCCAACTGTGCAACTTCATCTAATGATAATTTTTTTTAGGAGGCCATCGATTTCTGAAAGACTTATTGTACCAGCATCTTGATGAAAAAGTGAATGTCAGCATATCTACAGAATACTTACACCCTGCCATTAATGCTTTATTTGGCAGACAATGACTACTCAATTGAGGGTCCTCCGGGCTGAGCTATCATTTAGCTTTTCTTCTCTTATGAGGTCCTTAGTGTCTTGTTCCAGTTCAATACTCTTTTTATTCACCATTATAGTGGCTATAAGTGTGAATTTTATGGGAACTGGCAAACTCATAGTCATAACTAGAGCTTTCCAAGTCACTAATCTTCTCATGCCTTTAAATGGCAAGGATTTGAGCAACTATCACTACATACGCTACACACACACAAGACCAGTTCTACATATCAAAGGCTCTACCACTAACAAAATAAAACCACATAACGCACTGAATTACATTTTTGAAACCACAGACACAAGACGTTTCTATTTTTGCCAACGTCTTTCAGGACCAGTACCAAGAAAGCCTTGTCGCTCAACCTAATCTATGCCTCATCTGACAGCAGGTAGGCAAAGGTTTACTAATCACAGCCTATTGATTCAGACACACGATACAGTTATCCAAACATAAACAGAACAGCTACATTTAAATGCACTAGACAGACTGCAGATTTTGTGGTTTAGAAAACAAGATGCCTTACCTGTTTGTGCATTTCAATGTTTAATCCATACGACATTTCATAATACTGCAAATAAAGGAGCATACATTATTTTCTTATGATGGCTTACATTGTATTAGGGGCTATTTACTGAAATAAAGAAAAACCACATATACTTACCATCACATAGTGCCTCTGCATTTCTGTCTTTTCGCTTGCCAGTTTCTCACATTCCAATTTAAGGCTACAAAATAGATCACACTTTAATGTAACTTATGTAATTTGTTTTGACATCTACTCACTTTACTTGTATTTTGACAGTAGCAGCTAATTAAAAAAAAACTCATAAACGAACATGCAGATACAGAGAGCAAGACTTAATTCGTACTTTAAATACAAAGGCCGAACAGGAAATTTAAGAGGTATTTCATAGGTGCTGTATGAGACCCAAACTGTTTCTGGAACCCAAATGTATCCAATCTTTATACTTTGACAAAGACCTGCTATGAAGTGCTAGAACTTTCAAGCTGTAAGAGGATCTGAATTTCTCCAAAGTACTTCTCAGTAGTAAAATAGAGGTATTTCTTTGCATAGGACATTTAGTAAATTACTGTCAAGTAACACCACTCATGTTTACAATTACAACTTGAGCATGTCTATAATTCTTAACCTTAAGTACACTGTAGCTCATGTTATCCTGCCCACAGCTTGAAAGTCAGTAACTTTGACTATTACTTAAGAGCAAATTTGTTTTCTATTTTCATTTTCATAAATGACAAGAAGTTGTATTTGGTACTTGCATATCTCATCACTAACAACAATTTAATTCTGACTATTTTCACTGAGGGCAAATGCCTCAACATTCCCTTTGTTCTCTGGCAAAATGATTTTTTTTTTTTAAATGACACTAGTAAGCAGCCTAGGAAACAGTTAGTGTGTAAGCCAGCATTTTTCACTTACTGCTGCGATACAGGATGCTTATAGTTTACACTGCATTTCTAGAGCAATAAGTGGCTTAAATAAGTTAACAATTTTAGGTAACACTAAGACTACAGTAACACAGGTAAGAAAGAGAAAGCCTAATGAAAACCAAGCGATTTCTAACTGGGAATCCTGCAAAGCTTTTATTCCTATCCAGATCTTGCAGGTGCACACAAGTACAAAATCAAGGAAGATTAACACCCCTTAACTCCAATTGTCCTCTGTACACAAGAGCCCACACCCTAAATCTCTGTAGGGACCTCAGCAGCAAGCAGAAACGCAACAAAAACGTCTGAAGGACAGCACAGCAGTCAGAAACGCATGCCACGGCTTCAGTTGATTCACGTCAACTTTGTGTTAGTACTGCCGTACTTGCGTGCTTTAACAACCCTTCTCGGCTCTTTAAGCATCGCACGCTGGCATTTTATTAATCTTTGCATTAACACCACACACAAATGAGCAAACATGAGAATTAGCCTCCTTAATGCTCTGTGAACAGAATTAGCGCAGCTCTTCTCTCGACATACTTAAAAAAAAAAAAATCCTCCATATAAGGATCCCTAACACATACCGGGTTTTTTTTTAAACGCACCCGAGCGCCGAAGCGCTCCAGCTTCGACATCACCACCCTTTCGCAACTGCCCGGGCAGCAGCACACCGGCAGGAGGACCCGCGCCGGGCAGGGCTGCCTTCATCCCGAGCGCCCCGTCCTCCGGGCGCCCCGCCACCCTGCTCCTCCCGCCCTGCCCTCACCAAACTGGCCGGCAAAGGCCGGCGGTGCCGGGTCCCGCGGCGGGGCTCAGCCGCGACGCCGCACGCCACCGCCTGGACGCCGCCGTCCAGTGCAGCCCCCCGCGCCCGGCCGGGGACGGGGCAACGACCCCGGCCCCGAGGCGTCCCGCCGGCGCTCACCTGTGGTACTGCGCCTGGAGGAACTGGAACTCCTCCTTGATGCGGTCCAGCGACTCCGGGATGGTGAATTTGAAAGGCTGGCCCGCAGCCTGGTGCGGGGTCTGGCGCGGCGGCGGCCGGCACGGGAGAGAGAGGCACGTTCAGAGACAGCGCGGCCGCCCCGCGGGGACAGGGGGGACGGGGACTGGGCCGGGGGGGGGGGGGGGGGGGCGGCGGCGCTGCCCGCCGCGGCCGGGCCGGAGGGAAGCAGGGAGGGAGGCGAGGAGGGAGAGCCCGGCCCGGCCCGGCCGCCACCGCCCCGGGGCGCTGCGCACTTGTTACCCACCTTCCCGTCCCTCATCTGCTGGGGGGGGGGGGCGAGGCTAACCGCGCTCCGGGAGCCGCTCCGGCCCCGACCCACCCGCTCCTGCCGCCGCCGTCTACACGAAAGCGGGGCGTGCCGGCTCCTCCCCGCCGACCCCCGCCGCGGGGGCACGGCCGGCCCCGGCCCGGGCGCGGCACTCGGCGGGGAGGGGGATGCTGCCCGGCCCGGCGGCGACCCCCCCCCGCCCGCCCCGCCGTCATTCCCAAGGCAAACAAGTTGCCCACGAAACAAAAGAGGTCGGGGGAGGGGACGCGCCCCCTCCCCGGCCGCGCCGGCAGGCAGGATGCGCCGCTCCTGCCAGGAGGGGACAAACTCGGGAGGGCGCCCGCCCGCCCGCCCCCCCCCCCCCGCTCCCAGCGGGGGGGGGGGAGAGCCGGGGGTGCGCCCCGGCGGGGCAGAGCCGGCAGCGGGGAGCCGCCCGGACCGCCCAGCCCCCGCCCCGCTCCCCCGCCAACCCCGCGCCCCCACCCCCGCGGAGCGGCGGCCCGGGCCGTACTTACGGGGTGCCGGCTCTGGGGGAACATGGCTCCGGCCGCGGCGGGACTCCCTCGCAGCGCGGTTCTCGCGGCGAGCCCCCCCGCCCTGCCCCGGCTTCACACCCGGGGCGCCGAGGGGGGGCAGGAGCGGCGACACCCGCCGGCCGCCTTCCCTCGGCCGCCGCGGGCAGGAGCGGGGCGAGGCGCCGCTCAGTGCCCCCGCCGCGGGGACATCCTCCGCCCCGCGGCGTCCTTTGTTGCTGCTGTTCCGGGGAGGGCCGGGGGTGCCCGGGGGAGGCGGACGGGCCGCGCTCGGGACGCTCACCGCCGCTCCGCGCTCCTTCGGCGGCGCTCCTGCCGGCGGGCGGCGCCCGCAGCGCCCGGGCGCGGCGGGACGGGACGGGACCCGACGGGGCGGAGGGGGCGGGGGGGGGAAGAGCCGGGGGGGTGGCCACGGCCGCCCGGCCGCTCTGCCAGCGAATAAACCCCCTCTCGGTCTCGCAAGTTGCCGATGCAATTGTAAGGCCGGAAACCCCGGGCGGAGGCGACTCCTCTCCCCACTTCTGCCTCTTGCCAAGAGGGGAAAATCCAGCCGGAGGAAGCGGGACGCGGTGTCAGCGGCGGGACCGTCGCAAGCCGGAGGGGCGAGAGAAAGTCTCCAGGGAGGGCCGCGCTGCTCCCGGGCGTCGGCGGAGGGGCCGGGTCATCGGCAAGATACGGAGCGATGAACAAGGGAGGAAGGCGGGAGGAGGAGGAAGGGGGCGAGGGGGGGCTCTGCACAGCCGGCCCCGATCGGAGCAGCTCCAGTAGCACATGCACGAAACGCAGGAGGGCAGAGGAGGGGGAACCACACACGCAGCAGAGACTCTTCCGTTAGTTGCAGAGAGGTCCCTAGGACAAAAGAAAAACAAACCCCCTCAAAATGCCCGCTGGCCCGACCGGCCAAGCCGCCCGCCCCGTCGGGGGGTTGGGGGGGTGTTAAAAAAAAGGAAAAGAAAAAAAAAAAAAAAAAGAAGCGTCCGTATCGGGGCTAAGCCAGAGGGGAAGCTCCTTCGTGCACCAGCACCGCTGCAGCCTCCTCCGGGCGGGCGCGCATCGGGGAGCTGCGCGTCTCACCAGAGCCCCCCGAGCGCGGTACATCGCGGTAGCGGCGGCGGCGGCAGGAGCAGCATCCTCATCCTCATCCTCCCCCTCCTCCGCGCCGCCCCACCGCTCCTCGCCGAGCCGGGATGAAGTTCTCCCCGGCTGAAAAATCCGGACCCGAGCGGCCGGGTACGCCGCCGGCCGCCGTTCCGCCTCCCCTCCGCGCCGGCCGCGGGAGAGGGGCGGCAGGGGCGGCCCCGCGGGAGGCGCTCGGCGGGACGGGTGCGCGGCCGTGGCCGAGCGGGACGCGCTGTGCTCGCCCGCGCCGCTTACATTAGCACGCGGTTTCACACTCCGCCAGCTAACCAGCCGCCCGGCCCCGCCCACGCCGCCGAGCCCCGACGGGCGTGGGGAGGGGGGCCGCGGCCGCCGCCCAATCGCCGGCCCCGGCGCCAACGTGGGGCCGTGACGCGGACCGGCGCCGCGGGCCAATAGAGAGAGCTCGAGTCCCGCCGCCTCTCCGCCTTTCGCTGGGAACCGTTTCTGGCGGAGCGGCAGGAGCTCTCCGAGCTGGCCAATAGGAGGGCGCGGGGCGCGCGGAGCCGCGGGGAGGAGGGGAAGGTCGGTAGGAAGGCGAGCGGAGAGGCTGAGCTGTCAATCAAAGTAACGTGGGGCTCGCGGGCGGCAGCGGCAGGCGGGGCCGCCGGCGTCCCCCGCGCCCCCCGCGCGCGGCGCCTGCGCGCGCCCCTGGCCCGCGCCGGCGGCTCCGGAGCGGCGCGGCCCCGCTCCGCTTCCCCGGGCGCGCCGCGGTGGTTTGGCCTTTTTTTTTTTTTTTTTTTTTTTTTTCTTTTCCTCTATCCATCCGCTGCTAGCGCGGCCGCTACCGCCCGGCGCGGGGCTAGAACTGGCCCCGCGGCGGGCCGTGCGGGAGCGGGCCGGCGGCGCGCCTTCCGCCCGCGGGAGGCCTCTTCGGCGAGGGGCTCCGTGGGGACGGAGCGGCTCACCCGGCGGCGGGGCTCACCCGCGGCGGGGCAGCTTCTCTGCGCCCTGCGTGCGCACAGGCCCGCCTCCGCCCTCCCCGGCCGCTCGCTGCAGGGAGGGACGGGCAAGGCGGCCGCGCGAAGGAGCCGCGGCCCGCCCGGGGCCCGGCCCTAAGCGCTCGGGGGAGAGGCTGGACTCGTCCCCTCCGGCCCGTAAATCCGCCTTGTAACTGAGGCGGGCGAGCGGGGCGCCTTCCCCCGTCCCGGCCGCGTCATGGTGCCGGTGCGCGCCGTGGCACCTGCGGACTGCTCTCGGCCGTGCCGAAAGTACCTTAAAGAAGGACGAAACCCCCCGCTTGCTTGCGCGACTCGGGTGTGAACCCGGCTGAAAGGCCGGTGAGAGCGACCAGGCGGAAGGCGCCCTTGGGGGAGAGTGGGCTTTTCCGTGGGAGGGGTCTGCCAGAGGAAAGCTGTCGAGGACTTGGCCGCTGTACGTGGTTTATAGGCCCGCTTGATGCAGATGAGGGTCAAACAGATTCCACAGACTCTGTGCGTGACTGCTGAGATGACAAATGGTGACACAGCTCGCAGCGGGAAGTACCCTCTGTTAACAACCGCCTTATTCGTAGCAGAACCACGCGATAGAGTGTGAAATACTGGTACCTTTGGACTTGAAACAATGCCTTAAGACATATTTATGCTGTTAGTATACTGGTATACTACATAAAAAGAGGCCTTGAAATGCTGGATCGCATCATTTAAACACAGTAAGGGTAATTTTACAATTTGCATTTTCTTACAATTCCCCATTAATGTTTATTAGATACATTTATTTAGGCTTGTATTACGCTTCATCTTGTATCCTAAAAGAGGAGCAGCTGATGTTTAAAATTTGATACGTTGCAGTATCAAGATACGGCTTTACTCATTCAGAGCGCTGATTTCCATACTACATTATTCCCAGTTTTACACAGAAGCGACCAAAGGAAAATAAAATGAAGCTCCCTCAGTCTTCCGCAGTGAAGTTTGGACTTCATTCTGGGACTACAGAGTTTTGATACTGAAACAAGATGCTTGTACGTCTCTCTGCGTCTGTCTGCGTGCATGCATATGTGTACATGTAATAGTGTCTCTACTATACATAAGTATGCATCCCTATACATATGCGTGTGTGCTCATATTTATATATGTGCAGATGTCTTTGGGAAGACATAAATAAATGTGAGGACTTTTAATGGAGTTTTTTAAGAGATGAGGCAAAATACCCTTGATAGTGACCTTTGATAGATTGTGGTTCACAGGACGGGACTGTAAACTTGTCCAGTGTTTCGTGTGCGTAAGTAAAGCTAAAAATCTTGCATTCGGTTCCCAGCTCTTCCCTTGTAGACTTGGACAAGCCAACTCACTGCTCTGTGCATGGCATTGGAAAGCTTAATTAATTAATGGTTATAAAGTACTTAGATCTTCAGATGAAAGATGCCATAAAAATGCAAGCTATTATTATATACTTTGTGTGTGTACCTAGTAGCTATGGAGTCTGTAATAACGTAACACATAACTTTGGTTGTACTTCGCTTAACCTGCTGGCACAAGTTGTTAATGAGATATTAACAGATATGACATTAAAACAACACTATGTTTTGGAACATAAACAAAAGCTTTTTCTTTTTTTTTAGCTTACTCGCCTACAGGAAAGATGAAGTGTCTTGTAACCTTTATTTGTCATCATTAAAATGTCCAAGGCATGTTTTAACAGAAACAGAAAAACTCTATTTTCCTGATTTTTTTTTTTTTTTAACAAGTGCTTTTAACCTACTGAGATTCTGGAATCAGACACTTAAGGACATTTTGAATCTTCTCCATTATAATCAAGATAGAAGAGCTGTAAAAGCAGTAGCAGAATCACATGTGATGATTTTTTTTTTTTCCCAACTGAGAGCCACTGACATTACATAATATGGACAATAACCAACATGATCTGATATTTAACTAGTTTATAATTCGTGATCATTGGCTGATTAGAGCATAAAAATTTCCTTTTTGTTAGATGTGTATAAATCTGGATTAATCCCAGAAAACTGAACATTCTCTTTCCATGGAAATACTTACTACACCACTGAAAGACAGGCCAAAGTATGGCTAAGCATGTTGTAAAGAGCTGTATTCAACTCAAGGTAGTATTTTATACCAGATCGTTACGTCACAATACTGTATGTACTCTACACAATTCTCAAACTGGATTAAAAATAATTGTGTTTAAACCTTTGTCTCATGTTTTAAAAATACAATGAAAATACTGCCTTCAGTATTAACCCGCCCCAAACCATTCTGTTTAATCATCCATTCGACTCTGCTGTTTGAAATCAATTGTTTTTCACTGTAAGCATTTTAATGTATTGTTCCTACCTCGTATAGCAAAGGGCCTAATCCTGCATTGACTATGTACTGAAAACTGACAGTGAAAGCAGTTGGAGCTTTGAGTCAAAAAAAGCAGTATTGGATCCAAAATGTAGTTTGAATATACTGAAAGGGTTTCAGATGTAGCATCTGTTCTTTAGAGAAATGACGTATTGTGTGATGTTCTGTTTACCATACTGTTTATATTTTCTTCCTTTACTGTTAACAGTACTATTTACAAGCAGTATTTTTTAACTTCCCACAAACTGGCACATCTAATAAAAATGTTACTGATGTTAATCACTAGGAGTTTGCTGCAGGTGGGTGGGAAACAATTTAGCAAATTTGTGATTTATCCCACTGTTCTACTACCTGTGTAGTGAGAGCAAATCAGTGGAGGAAGCAATTATAAAATTCAATAGATTTTATGCTTTCAAAGTTTTAGATTGAGAGATCATTGGAGTTTCAACTGAAAGAGAAACAGAGTATGTTTAAAAATTATGTATAAGTGCATGGGGGAGGGGAGGGTGTTTTTTGGTTTGTTTTTTTGTTTTTGTTTTTTTTTTACCTGCACGGTGGCACAGGTGGACTGAAGAAAAAAATAGTATCTGAGTCATACAGTGGATGTGACTACCTATACAGCTGTGAGAATAATAATTATTATGAGCGCATGCAAAACAATATCACTTTTAAAACATTTCTTTATTTATGAAGTGCAAATGATGTGAGGAGGGTAAAGCAATTACATTTCTAATTATTCGCTATCTTTTGGCTAATAGCCATTGCATATCCTCTTTGTAATTTGATTTCTTTTTAATTAGTAGCTTCCCTTGTAGGCAAGAATGTTCAAAAACTTGCACTAGGTCATTTTACCATCATGACTGTATTCCCTTCCCCCATTCTTTCACCCTTAAAAATTCCCCGAGTTGAATTAAAAAAAAAGTCAGTAGCAGATCGTGCAGCAGTAAAACCTCAAATAAAATCAAATCCAAAGATTCCCTTGTGGTTTCACACAATATGGTAAAATTAGAGATTGCAGGAAACCGACAAAATTAAACTGGGAACGTTTGAAGAGAAATGCCCAGGCTTTATGAAAATGACACATTGACTGTCCAGTGTGTTTTTTTATCGACAATTTCTTTGTTGAGGCATAGATCAAAGAAACCTGCATATGTTTTCATTTTGTTCTAAGTCTAACTACAAAATTACATCCAGATGTTTAATAGGCATTCTGTTGGTTATTCTGCATTGATTAGGTATGTTGGTACTGTTTGCTTACAAGTGTAGCCGGATCATTAGCTAATGCAAAGAAATGTTTGTAGCGAGTTGCTAATTAGGTCTTTTGGAAACTCTCCATACTCAGGAACAATTTGTACAGTGGCCAGAAAAACTTGCGGTACTTGAGAAGTCGCTTTCCCTTCTGCGTCTGGGAAAAAACAGTCAGTCGCTTTCCCTAATCTTCTTTTGCCTACAGGGATTGCAGCTTGATCCCAATGGGTTGAAGTGCAAATAAATTAGGAAGAGACCACACACACGCACGTGCGCATGCACACACACACTCCCCCCCCCCACCCCCCCCACCCCAATCTGCTCTTTCAGTCAAAATCAGTTGTACAATCTTACAAAAAGCTAACCAAAATGGAGTGTTTAAAACTAAAATGTGTTAAATTCTCAACCTTCATGTTATCAAATACACAGCATTTTTGAGCATACTTTAGAGACAGATGGGGAAGCCCTTTATGATAAATGAGTGTACTTGAATTCATTACTGTGGTACTTATAATTAAAGTAGCTCTTTCACAACTTCACTACTTCTGCAGGGTACTTCAAGACAAAGCTTAGAGGAAGTGTATACATGGATGACGGAGGGGTGAAAAAGGCACAGTAGAACTTTAATCTCCTGTGTTTTGTTAAGTCTAAAAGGGGGTCAGAGATATTACCTGTTTACAATAATGTCAGAGAAATTGTTGTAGACTTCATGGCTCTGGCTTGATAACCTTCTAGGTGCAATGTCACCTTTCAAAAGATGCTTGACAATGTCAGTGACCTTTCTAATAAAGACCACCTGCCTGTATATCACACTTCGGTCTGTCGCAGAATGAGGTCTCCACCACAGGAGATGACAGCAGAAGGAGCAATGTGTGTCTATTTTGTACAGTAAATGGGGACACATGCTCATACCAGCTCCCTGATCCTGTCATCACACACATGACTAAGTTTACTCCTGGAAATAGTCTCTTCAAAGTCAATGGCAATACTTGCATGAGAAAGGATATCTCTGTGTTAGACTTCACCAGATCATGGCCGTGCCTACAGAATGCATAGGTTGTGTGTGACATACATATGCAAAACACATGTGTTTTTACCAGTGAGGCTACTAAAGTGTAGAAGACTGGGTTTTATCCCCTTTTCGGGGAGTTACCTAAAAGGGAAGGGTGTCACAGAAGTACAATTAACCATTTCACTTCAGTGGACTAGTTGTGGTACACTATTTTTCCTTGACTTGCAAAATCCTAAAACTTTTCCAGCTTGTTTTGGTTGCCCATATATTGTCTTTTGGCACGTATATTGTCTTTTGGCACGTATATTGTCTTTTGTCATGAGTAGTAGATTTTTATTTATTTATTTATTTATTTTCCCTAAGCTGTCAATAACTTCTTAGAAAAAGTCTACAGATCACCAAAGACCCTTAGACTTAAAACCACAGGGGAAATAGCATTGAGACAAATGGTCTTGTGGAAATGTTGCCTCCACAACATGTGTTGAAATGAGTGAAGGAAGTTTCATCTTGGAAAGAAAGGGATTATCTGAGAGGGAGAGATGGCTCCAAGGGCACTGGCATTTCAGGGTTAGGAACAAAAACTGCTTGCTGCTGCAAAGGTACATGAAGCCCTGTCCTTTACCCTAATATCTGTTCTCTGTGTATGAAAGCAAAAGCCTTGAGGAATCTTGTAAGTACAGATGTGATACTGAAATACTGTGTACAAAATCATGACTCTCTGTCAGCCAATAGGAATTAGGTTCAACTGGAAGCTGGCTGGAGTTCGGCAGCTGTTTCTCTAATACTTCTGCCTCCCAGTTCTTCAGAATTTGAGTTCTTGCCTACACTGAGGTTATAAACCCCATATGAGCTGCTCTCATACCAACCTTCTACTCCAGACCTCAGATTTCAGTCTGGTGGAGTCTAGATGAGAGCAGATTGTGCTGTCCTGCTGACTCTTCATAATGTGGATGCTGTAATGCACTGGCATGCTACGGCTGCAACATCTGTGGAGATGCTCTTCCAGCACTGGTGGCACAGAGGCACTAGGTCTGTTTCCAACATTCCCCATGCCGTAAAAGCTCTGGGCTCCCATATTCTTGAGGGAATGGATTTACCAATATGTCTTTTAGGATCCAATGGGAAGTGGAGAGATTATGAGAAAGAAGCTGCTGGACCGGAATAGTGGTGAGGAGGAGAACTGGGGAGAGGCAAAGGAATCATACGGAGAGGGAACATTTCAGTACCAATGTGATGCAATTCTTAACAAATATGGAAATTTATTTAGAAAAACACCATTGAACTTCAGGCAAGATTGCAAACAGTTACAGTTGCTTACAGTACAAAAAGAAAGTAATTAAATGTCTCAGTCATCCAGCACTGTCCACTTCTCTGTTTTTCTTCCCACTCTGAACTTACTCCCCTTCCACTGCTTTCAATGCAGGTGTCTCAGTTTATATCCTGGAGGGCTAATATGTAATGACAACTGTGATTATTAATAGAGCATATCCATCCTCCAAAATATGAAATCATAAATTCCATAGTTTGACATACACGTAGAACTATCACTAATATGGATCATCTACTCAGCCCTCAAGTGGATGTTCAAATGAAACATCCCATCAAAAAGATGTCTACATGTCTTGCAACTATTGATCTTTTCTGGTATACTGGTATGCTTGTAGTCAGTGGCATCATCCAGTATAAAATTGCTATAAAGAAGAGGAAAAATAGATCCACCTCATGCAATTCCACTTACACATTACTGCCTCTAAAATACCAATAAACTTTCTACCATGGAAAACCACATGACATGATTACACAGACAGTAGAGTAACCATGCACCAGTATTCTAGATATCTGAATATTTAGCAGTTAGAAAGCATGATGAAGAGTTAAGATTAATACTGCTTGTTGAGGAGAGAGCAGCCAAAGTCACCAAAAGGACATTTTTTGTGAAAACAGAACCCTAATGAATATGGTATAGATGGGATGTTGTATGCCGAATTGCTTGGCTGGGGACATGGTTGCGTGGGGTTCCCCCCCCCCCCCTTTTTTTTTTTGTTGGTGTTTTGCACAACGATTTGCCATCAATCCACCTGAGCTCAAAAGCAATGACAAATATGCACATACCCATAATTTACCATTATAAATTCAACAGTTGATAGTAAGTTATTTTCTGTCCAGCCTTTCACATTTTCTGCTGTAGCTTTACTATCTGTTAATGGGCTTATGCATACTCAGGTGCTCAGCGTCTGAGTTAAGTAGCATCCATGCAGGAGAAAATCTCCATGTTACATGACCCCAGAGCATAGCTCAGGAGAATGTCTATGCCCTAAAATTGGCAGTAGTTTGTACTTTGGGAACAGACTGGATCGCATAAGTGAAATCATTATTTCTTCATTAATTTTGCAATAAAATAGTTTGCAAATCTCACCAATGCAAACAATGAAAAGCAGGGAGTAAGGAGCACAAGGCATACAGATGTGCATATACACCAGTTAGCATAATTGTACATTGGATTAATGTTCTCATATTGCCCATATGGACAGATAACAGTTAAAAGCCAGTATTATGCTTTTGAATTAAGGTCTTTCACTTAAATGAAAGAGATATATGATTAGTCTTCCGAAGGTGGTTCAATACAAGAGCACTTTTACCAGTCCTCTTCATATCTCCAAGTGAGATATCCTTGAAAGACAAGAACAGTATTTGGAGATTTGTAGAAAGCCATTGGTTGTGTAGACCATAATTAATGAGGTCCTATGAAGTCAGGCACTTTTTCTGAAAACATTCTATTGGTCATAACATACCGACAATACTTAATTTTTTTTCTTTCTGTTGGTTTGTTGGGTTTTTTTCCAGATTTTGCTTTTAGCTCAACAAAGCTGGGGAATATTTGTCTAACAAAAGGAGGAGGTGGGTAAGCATTTAGAGATATTTTCTACATGCATTTTGCATGGCAAATTCTGCAGTCTTGCAGAACAATTCAGAATATGGCATTTAATTTTCAAGAGAAATGTACTACCTGCAGTGAAGGGCAGCTACTTCACTGCAACACCTCTAAAAGAGTGGAGGTATTTCATTCATTTAATTAATATGGTAAAGCTTCATCAATTTTGTTTTTATTTACATCCTTTTCTTAGGAGCTTGATCTTGCCTGTGCTTCTTATAAATTGTGGTATGTCTGAACATAGATAGACACCTGAACATCTATCACAATTTGTCATTTAAGTAAGTAGATATTTTTATTTTGAAACCACATGTTCTAGTTTGAATTAGAGGGTTGTACAGTTTCATCTCTTAGACTGCCAATTCCACTGGAAAAAAAAAAAGCAAATAAAAGTAGGGAGAAAAAACAAATCACAGGTCACGTGTCAACTTTAGGTCTGTCCTAGGCTGAGATACTATGGAAATAGAAAAGGCCATGTTCTAAACCAGTTTTCTTTAAGTGGTTTACATAGGGCTTCTACTGAACTGGCCAGATGGTGCAGACAATGTCACACATGTTTTTAAATAATTTTTGAATATCAGTTGGTTCTCTCTGAACTAGCCAGCCAAACCACAAGACAACTTCTGAATCCTCAATTGAGCAAAACTCCCACAAGCAAATTGCTCAACAAAGCCTGGCATATTTTGCCCCTGTGTTTGAAAACAATAGGAATGGGAAGCCTATTTCCCGACTTGTTTCTATCCCAAGCTGTGAGACACCTCGCAGAAGGCACTGGGAGGGGAACAGGTCCTGTACAGAAGAAGGGGTATAGCACTGGGATGGTTGTCTTCTAATGGTTTCCCTTGAATGTGAGCTGCCAGCTGCAGCACAGCCATGAACCTGGTCTCCTTTTCTTTGCCCCACACACCACCCTACCTTGTTTAATATCATAAATCAAGCTGATGTGCGTCCCCATTCCCTGGGTCATAAAGCATGACAGACTTTCAATGCATGAGGTACAGGGCTAACTATAGGAATACCAACTGTGTAAGTATCTTTCTCTATGCATTCAGCAGGTCCCATTCACTTCAGTTGGGGTAGGATTTCATCTCAGGTACCTGACATGTCTAGTAAAATACACTGAATGTCCTAAGATACACTGAGTTTTCCTGCTTGGGGTATGTAAGGAGAGAGAAAAGCAACCAACCAGAATCACCTATCTTAATTTAATTTTGAAACATAGCTTTCTTCCCAAGAAATCTGTGCAACTGCAGAAATGTTGCTGTGTATAGTTTGCAGAATTTTACTGTAGGGAATATTTGTCCCTCTTTGTCCACTCTTTCATATTTTAAGTTCTCTCATAATTTTGCTGCCCTGTATGAATGCTGCCTTCTTTTGCCTGCAAAGGACATCTGGGACTTGTTACTTGCACAGAGAAGTGCTAGAGTATAGTTTATCTGGAACACAGTACTAGAAAGTATTTTATCAGCAGCTGTTGAGTTCAGAAAAAAAAATGTCTTTCTCTAGATAGCCTTCTATCACATTTTTTATTTTGTTCCTTTTTATTCCACAGAATTTTTAACTTCTAGTGGGAATGTAGTGGAACTTTAAAAATAGAAATCTTCAAATCAATCAGCTTATTATGCTGGCAGTCCCCTGGAACATTGTTATATCATTGCAAGAAGTTGAAACTCCACAGTAAATCTCCAGTAAAAGCAAAGAACACATTTATCTGAGTAATAAGTATTTGAAAAGCATGAGACAGTGGAAAATAAAGCTTAATTCATTTTTAAGTGCTACTTTAGATATTTGCTTTGCTGGATTATTCTTTTTTTCATTGAAAACATTTGGGAAACCATTACATGAAGTCTTGGGCCTAGTTAGATATTTTCTTAATGAGTGGAAGACTATTACAAAAAAGCTAGACTGGTAGCACCTGGCCCAAGTCAGAAAGGTTATTCTTTTATGGAAGAGGGACTGTATTGCCTTAAGCCTCTGATTGAACTCCATTTTCTATCTAGTATGTGACTATTAGTTGCCCACTCATGAATAAGATGTATCACTTCTAAAGTGTTACTTGAATGAAAAAATGAGTGTTATGCTTTCCCAATTTTTCTGGAAAACCACAATTTTATAAGCATGCTGTACAGGTGAAATAATAGCAAAAATGTATAAATGTTATTCCCATCTTTCTCTTACACCACCTAAGAAAAAATGGAGATTCAGAGGCACTGTTTAGGGCACTAAGTGTGGAATATACTAAATGATATACTAAAGCTTGCATGATACAGGGTATAATTTTGTGTTTCTTGATTGTTTTGAAAAAAAAGAGAGGGATGTTCTTCAGTAAATCAAGAAGTTATTTAGGCATGCATACATATAAATTGGTAATATACATATATATACACACATACACATATATATACACAACAGCAGAAAGTAGCAAGTGATCCATTCAATTGCCAGGCAGGCCATTCAGTGAACGCAAAGGGTTGGGAAGAGAGAACCTGATCCAGAAGTGTAAAACTTTCAGTTCGTGCCATGATTAATTGAAAGTCAAACCAAAGTAACATCACCTTTTTTTTTTTTTTTGCTATCCCTGTTCCAAATGATTATTCAAAATGAATACAGAATGCTTAAAAATGTCCCTGTTAAAGCATCAGATGCCAGGGAATGCTGTTGTCTTCTGCTTTCATCATTTTATACCTTCTGTTCCTAAGTATAAATGGCAAACTGCAACTGGCACCTGGGAAAGTGTTAAAACATACTGAAAGTATTGGAGTGATGTTGATAAATGCAAACAGCCTGCCTGAAGGAATACCACCTTCATTTAGATCATCTGTTTTCAAATGTGTGTATCTGTGAAAACAGACATATTAATGTAGCTTTTACCACCAAATCGATACTTGGAGAATAATTTAAATGAAATCATAAATATCTGTTGATAGCTTAAGAAGAAAAAAAGCTCCTTAAGATAATTCTGTAGTTAAGAGTCAAAAAGACCTTAGCTTTTTATCACATGATGAAAAATTGTGAAAAATTCTTCTTGCAGTGTAAGAGTTGCTGTTTCTTTTTTTATCCCAAAGTTTTATACAAAAATAAGACAGAGTATATTTTTCTCTTGTTAGTAAAGAATATGATTTTATTAAATGCAAACTCAGCTGTAAAAGTGCCACCATATTGACTGATTCAAAGTTGTGCTTTAGATTATTTTGTTTTATTTTTGCACTTTCCTTTCAAGCCAATCTGTCCTTTTCTGGGGCAATATTCTTCATTCAGAATGGATTTAACATTCACATTTTTAAATATGAGAATATGTTGTTCAACTTTTTCTCTCCCTCCATATGCACACATGTGCACACTCACATGCATTTATATGTTAACACGAGCAAATACAATGCTAATCAAAAGATGTTTCATGATTGTGGAGATGGAAAGCCACTGGGATTTGTGATCAATGTATGCGGAACAGAAGAAATTATAAAAAGTATTTGACTGTGTCCTTGTGGAAAGGATATTCTAGCTGATATATATGCTTGGTCCTTCAGCTTATTAGATGGAGACTGACATGACATTTTACATCTATAGATAGGAAGCAAACAAGCTGTGAACTTATCTTCATCCTTGTGTCTGGTTAAAGGAGAGCATGAGAATAGATGTACCTTTCAGCTGCATACAAAGGGAAAACTGTGAGACCATGTAGCTAGCTTGTGTATGGTTCACACTGGGTCTGGTAGGCAAGAGAGAAGTGACTGTCTGCTGTACTCAGTACCAGACTGAGATTTCAGTATAGTGGAGAATGACATATTAGAGCTCATATGGGATGGTGATATGTCTATATTTCCTCTGTTAATTTAAAACTCTCAGATACTGTTTTTAGAATACATGATGCTTTTTCTGAGATGACACTTCTGTTCCACGCACCATTCCCTCATTTCCTGTTTGCATTACTACTGCTGCCTACTGGTGAGAGGGGGGAAAAGAAGTGTCTTGCAAGGCTGCACAGCATTCCAATGGGACATGCTCAAAAGTTATGCCTTGCTCTCCAGCTGCGGTACAACAAAATGAAAGAGTCAGTGGTTCATTAGCGGAATCCAGCAACTTCCACTGTGGCGTACTCCTCTGGTTTTATGAAGGAACCCTAGAACCAGTCAACTGTGCAATTCCTGTGCTACTTCATGTATACAGTCGTGTTGGTTTGGTCACACAAAAGCACTGCTAGGTGGGGGTTTTTGTTTGGGTTTTTTTTTTGTTTGGTTGTTTTTTTAACATGCTAAGTAACACCCTCAGGTTTCAAAGTAAAACCAGCAGCAATTATGAAACCCTGTTTCATCCAATCTTGTAATTCCAGATTGGAAAAAATCTTTGGCTTGATGTCTAACCTATTTACTTTAAGGGAAGTGTGAATGTTTCTGTGAAGCAAGAAAAAAAAATTAGTCAAAGAATTTTTTTCAGTATATTAAAAATATTCTAATTCGAAATTTTGTTTTTGTCAGTGTAGATCAAAGAGTCTGTTGTGTTACCACTTAAAACTTATCTTGTACTTAAATCTGCTGAATATTCATGTGCCAGAAGTATTTAAGAAAGAGGATTTAGTCAAGTGGAGTTATTAATCATTTTGTTGCAAGTAGGTCGGGCCCAGTCATTTCCCTGCTTGTTGTAAACCCAGCCTTTTATCCATGGGTATCTGAAGGACTGAGGGGTTTCTGTTGCTGACGATAGGGCTGGTTATGTGTCTAATGATTGTTTTCATTTCAGTAAGGACTTGCAGGTCCTGCTAGAGCTTGCTGCTAAAAGACCTCCCTTTTTAGTTTTAAAGGAAGAAGTCTGTATTTTGGAAATGAAGTACCAGTGTTCCAGTTACAATATTGTAAGTGTTGAATGTTATTAAAGGGAAGCAATCACATGAGTAAGATTGGGTTTTATCCCTTTTGATTTTTCTTTTTACCAAAAAGAAATCACATAGAATTTAAATTTAGGGCTGTATCTTTGGCAATTAGAATACTTTAAAAATGTTAGCTAAAAAAGTAACTACTTCTTTTAAAGTATTTTTTAATAACTGCTTTGGAGTATTTTGCAAAGTGCCTAGGTTTTAACTTTACCAGGAACAGAGGATAGGGTTAAGAACACTAAAAAATAAGTAATGCATATTTAATTTTTTTCTTTCGTGTCATCAGAGGTGAGCTTTTAGGGAAGAGAAACAAAAATCCATGTGACCAAACTGTTCTTCACAAACCCTATTTAAGATTCTGCTTCAAAATTTATAGGTCTATGCTCATAGCAGCTTTGGAAAAGAAGATTTAAAATGGAATAGGAAGCATGCTAAAATACGGTAAAGAGGTGCAGTTCAGAACCTGCTTTGCAATTACTTCCAGTGTCCATGGTACCTCACATAGAGCTCGTTATCAACCACGTGCTGGGTAGTTTGGTGGGAACTAGTCCTTTGAGCTTTTCTGCAAGGAAAAAAGCTTTTATGATGGGATGTAGTTTTGCAGTACACTGACTTAACTTGTGAGGGTTAAGGGGTACTTAAGGGTACCCTTAAGGGTACCCCTCACTTAAGGGTGAGGTAGTTCAACCCATTGCAATGGGGAATTAGCTGGAATAACCACAAAACAACCTTGAAGAACTGAAGAAATGTGACTGGGTAATGATGTTGTATATGAAAATAATTTCCAAAGAGCACACTCAGACCTCCACTGGAAAAAAAAAATAACACAAAACCCGGTCAAAACATTGAATTTTTTGTTTGGCATTTACAGTAGCTGACATACAGGAACAGCATCCCTACTTTACTGATCAATTCAAACTACTAGAATGACAGCAGCACAACACAATAATGTGCCAACATGAAAGAGGAGCAACAGAAGCCATTACAGACCTTGCCTTACCTTTCCATCCAATATCAGGGTAGCCAGTAGATACAACAGCAAGAGGAGAAGCTTGCTTTTTCAAAACAAACTAGCATCTGCTTTCCTTTTCAAGGAACACTGCCTGTGGTTCCCTTCTCCTTGTGTCACAGAGGGTGCTGTTATCAGATACTTGGACTTGATAGCAGCATAACAACACTTTCTGATGTGGAAAGGTCCTTTACAGGTCCTTCTGTACTGCCACAATTTTCTTCTACTTCTTAAAAAATTTTGGGTGTGTAGTCAGATATGGTCATGTAGATACCTCACTTCTTTTCCTTTTGGTTTTTATTTGTTTGTTTGTTTTCATCAAATATTTCCTTTGAGATTTTAGGCAGAAATTGAAGACAGAAAAAAGGTGCAAGTGAAGAAATAGTAAAAGACAGCTGATGTACCCAGAGATACAGCAACAAAGCTAATATGAGAAGAAAGAACTCCAGGCATCATGGATGACATCTTTGTGCTCTTATATATCTAGATCTAACAGAGCTGAGGTAACTGCAAAAGGAAGGAGCCACATCAGCAGACACACAGATTTCATGCTAGCAACTCCATGCTACATTGATAATGTGTGGTCTTAAGCCATGTTTTCTTTCTGGTGGAGTTTCTCCCAATCTTTAGCCAAAAAGAACTTTAAAACAGTCTTTTGTGGGAAGTCAGAGCAATTTGGGGAATATAAGCAGACATTTCTATACAGAGTGCATGGTTTGGTTTATGTGTACTAAAAAGCTCTCTTTTAAACGACAAAAATTATAGAAAGTATGAAAAATCAATCTATGTTTTAAATCAAATATATGTTGCACTTCCTCAGAAACAGCAAGTCACAGGCATTCCTAGAGGTTTATATGTATATTTGAAATAATAAAGTTCATTTAAAGTGGGTATGATTCTCTTTATGCTGTTGTTCAGGCCCTGCATTATTTAACAAAGGCAATGTCTAGAATATTTTTTTTATTATTATCCATTTTACAAGCATTGACTCAGGTTTCTCAAACCTATGAATGAAGCTTAGTGGGAATTGATAAGCCTTGCTTAAATAAGAAAGAAATCTAATGGCTCTGAGTTGCTGTTATGTGGTAGAAGTCAGACTCAATTATCTTTCAATTCTACAATTCTCTATCCACCAAGACACTGTTTCGAACCTCTACCAGGTGTCCTTTTTAATTTAGATTCTCACATCTGAAATCCAGCATAGTAAGGAAAAGCAAAGAGCTAGTCTGTCCTGAAGGAAGTCTGACTCTTTCTAATGGGAAAAAATACCTCTCTGTCAATCATGGATGAGATTTCCTCAGGACTGAGACCTACATTTTTATAGTACCCTCAACTGGAATTAGTAGATCAATCAACAAATGGTCACAGCTTTCAGTATTCAATGACCTTGACTGCACTTCCTGGCATATTACTGCTATTACTTTAAATTTACTTCCTTGTCCTTCAGAAATCAACTATTTTGGTTCTTTTTATAAAAAACCAATGCCTTGTAATAGAAATGCAGGTGCATCCAAATTGCTTGAAAGAAGAGACATTCAATTTCTGCATCTTTTAATGTAATGTCATTGCTTCTTTATAACTTATTCCCACTATACCTACCAATCAGCAGATTTGTACATTATGGGGTTGAATGCACTTACAATTTAAAACTTACATTTAAAAATATCATTTTTCCTAAAGGCAAATAATTTTTTAATTAAAATGATCAGGTAAACTTTTCAGAAATTTTGATGTTCCCTTTGAGTCATTTGGTGTTTGTTCCATGCAAGCATCATTGCTACACATCAATATGTAGAAATACCCAGGAAGGACTTACTAGCACTGAAAAGTCACAACTTTTGGTGTGCAGTAGCCCAAGAAGGGCATTAACTGTTGAAAGATCTATAGCCTTTCATGGGCTAAGTCTTCTGGAAATAAATATTTTGTTTGGAAGCACAGGTTACTTCCATATCTTCCATATCTCCTTGAAGGACTTTTTGCCACTATTTAAGGCTTCCAGTTGAAAAGAAGAGCCACTTCCTTTAACCTTGAAAAAAACCCCTCCTTTTTTTTCTTACTATGAGAGGAGCAAAGCTTTAAGAAGTGACAAAAGAAAGAGTAAATTAAGGTATTTATGAGATAGCACACCATGTTTGTTTTGTAGCATGATGTATTCTGTCTGACTCAGAATGACAGATGCCCTTGGGAGTCTATAAATTTAAAAGCGAGTTAAATAACTTTGGCAAGTGAAAACATCACTTTATTCCAATATGTCACCAGATGTATCTTCTGTCATACTGATAGAGTCTCTAGACTCTAATCACTGAAGAAGGGGTTTTACCATAGTGTTATGTCCCTTTCTGTAACAGTTGGTTTTGCCTGCTAATATGTATAGGATTCCAGAAGACCATAAAAAATGCTATATAACTATTCACCCACTAAGAACCTAAAGCAGCATCTGGGTGGTCCTATAAAGGATCCCACTTCTGCAGGACTCTTCAGTAATCATACTTCCCTGTTTCAGGCCCCTAGGAGGCAGACCCCTGTAAGAATTTCAAAGCAGTCAAGAAAGGGGGCTATACAAAATAAAATGCATTCCTAAAATCCATAGATATTTGGTTGCTGACTGGGCAAGGTGAGGCACATGGCTTCCATTTCTGTAGGCCTTGCCTGTTAGGTGGAAGGACCCCCTTAAGAAGACTTAGAAGGGTTTGTACAGAGAGGGCAAGCAAGTCCCAAAGACAGACTGTGCGGGCAGGCCTGAAAAAGAAGAAATGCAACAGTAAAGTTTCTGGTGTAACAACAAAATAAAAAGTAATGGAGAAGCTGCTCATACTTCTGGGGAATTTAGGAGCAGCATGAAGCCACAGAGCCTGCACTCAGGCACATGGCCTGCAGACAAATAACCTTGGTTTCTTGTGGTAGATCTGTGAGATTAGAACTACTGGGCAAGGGGATCGGGTGCACCCTCAGTAAGTTTGCAGATGACACCAAGTTGGGAGGGAGGGTTGATCTGCTCAAGGGCAGGAAGGGTCTACGGAGAGATCTGGACAGGCTGGATTGATGGGCCAAGGCCAATTGTATGAAGTTCAACAAGGCCAAGTGCCAGGTCCTGCACTTGGGTCACAACAACCCCATGCAGCGCTACAGGCTTGTGGAGGAGCGGCTGGAAAGCTGCCCAGCAGAGAAAGACCTGGGGGTGCTGGTTGGCAGCCGGCTGAATGTGAGCCAGCAGTGTGCCCAGGTGGCCAAGGCGGCCAGTAGGACCCTGGCCTGCACCAGGACTAGTGTGGCCAGCAGGACGAGGGAAGTGATCGTCACCCTGTACTCGGCACTGGTGAGGCCGCACTTCGAGTCCTGTGTTCAGTTTTGGGCCCCTGACTACAGGAAAAACATTGAGGTGCTGGAGCGTGTTCAGAGAAGGGCAACAAAGCTGGTGAGGGGCCTGGAGCATAAGTCTTATGAGGAGCGGCTGAGGGAACTGGGGTTGTTTAGCCTGAAGAAGAGGAGGCTGAGGGGAGACCTTATTGCTCTCTACAACTACCTGAAAGGAGGTTGTAGCGAGGTGGGTGTTGGTCTTTTCCACAAGTACCAAGTGATAGGACAAGAGGAAATGGCCTCAAGGTGCACCAGGGGAGGTTTAGATTGGATATGAGGAAAAATGTCTTCACTGAAAAGGTTGTCAGGCATTGGAACAGGCTGCCCAGGGAAGTGGTTGAGTCACTATCCCTGGAGGTATTTAAAAGATGCGTAGATGTGGTGCTTAGGGACATGGTTCAGTGGTGGACTTGGCAGTGCCTGGTTAACAGTTGGACTTGATGATCTTAAAGGTCTTTTCCAACCTAAATGACTCTATGATTCTATTCTATGGTTCTACTGCTTTTAGAGCTCACTAGAAAACTTCCAGTGGAACAGCATTTAATCTAAAAATGCTGATTCTGCAAAATAAAAAGATTCTGTGAGAACATGTTGTCTCTGTTCTAAGGTTGAGCGAGTGGATGCCAGGCAGACAGGTAGTCCAGGATTACTGCTGGGTGGGGCAAAATGTTATGCAGAAGTTCAAGCTAGGTGAAAAACAGAATTTCCAGTTTGTGGCTAAGATTCCTTGATCTATGGAGCTTAAGGTGCATCTTTCCCTTGAAACGAGAGTGTGTTGCACACTTTGTGACAAAATATTCCACAAAATACTTCCTAAAACACACACAAAAAAAGGTGAGAACAAATTTATGTTCTGTTCAATATTCATTTCTCTCAGTCAATGATTAACAGAATCTCTGCAAAAGGCTTCCAGTGGAATTCCTTCCCTCAGAGTGTCCTTTTGTAGGTATCTCCATGGAAAGAAAACCTATTCGTTTTCCTCTCTGGATTAATTCCATGCCTGCCACAGTTAGTGACAGAATACTGTACTAAGTAACCACTGAGGAATCAGGCCTTCAGTAGGTTAAAGCAGATACAGTACATATAAGGTAGTTTTCAAACATTGACAGAAGCTATTTAGATGAAAAAGATTAAACTTTAATTGTACGTATTATGGACTAATGTTAACACATTCCATATTACATATCAGCACTAGTTTGATAAGGAAGCAAGCACAAATCTCTGGTAATCCGGTTCAACTGATTTCAACAATTAATAAATCATATCATGGTGAGTTTAAATTGTAAAATAGCTTCTTTGGAGGTTTAGTGCCTGAAAATTCTGGCCCAAATTCTTGGTTGGTGCATGGGAAGTGATTATATTTCACTTAAAAGAGAAGTGTCCATCAGTAGGCAAGCAGGCAGATGTATGCCACTGCAAAACCAGGAGCATGGACTCCATTCCTTTTTAACCAGCAACTCAGCTGTAAGGATCTGTTCTATTAGCTAGACTATCAACTTTTATCCTTTGTTTGTGGAATGTGTAATGTGCTGTTTAAATAGAATATTTTGTTTCAGATTTTCAGG